>NW_009213609.1:40747-47005 GCF_000690835.1 Fulmarus glacialis
CTCCTGATTTTAATAAGGATTTTGTATTTTCCCTCATAGCATGACTTCTCAATTGAGACAATAATTTGACTAAATCAGTGGTCATTTAGAAATGGTACAAACAGCTCTGGGTACTAAAACACAGCTTACAGTTTGCAAAAATATTCAGCATGGTGACAGAGAAAGGTAGAAAAACTTAAATTCCAGTCATTCAAAGAACAGAAAAAATTTTAATAAGGATTTTGTATTTTCCCTCATAGCATGACTTCTCAATTGAGACAATAATTTGACTAAATCAGTGGTCATTTAGAAATGGTACAAACAGCTCTGGGTACTAAAACACAGCTTACAGTTTGCAAAAATATTCAGCATGGTGACAGAGAAAGGTAGAAAAACTTAAATTCCAGTCATTCAAAGAACAGAAAAAAGTAAAAAGAAGCAAAAGTACATTGGGTTTCTATTTCACGATTTGATAAAAAAAAAAAAGTTGGGTTGTTTTGGTTTGTTTTTTATGCTTAGCATGAGTGATACTGGACCCAGAACAGCAGGATTCAAGCTCTTCCAAAACGACACTTGTGATTAAAAAAAGGCATGAAATTATTTTCAACTGCAACAGAGTACAACAAGGACTAAGTGCATTTTCCGGCTCTACATTATTTCCTAGTAGAACAAACGATGACTAAATCCCTGTACTGAATTTTGCTAGTTCAAAGAGTCACTGGAGTCGAACCGAAAGCAAGTACCCGCAGCACGTGGCAGAGCTGTAACAGGCAGAGTGCCTCTCAAGTTTCCGCTGCTCCCAGCCTGGGCCGCTCACAGGAGGGCATTTCCAGATCACATACCCTTGCCCACCCCACTGCACGCCAGTGAAGTGTTAAAATACATGTACTATATTTAAGTATTTCCAATGCTATTTATTTATTATTAGGATTAGGAATTACTCCACATGAATAAGAAAAGAAAACTGTATTGTCGTATTCATACATGCTTAAGATAGTTCCAACTTTACAGTTTTGACATGTGTAGCTTATTAGAATCTTAAGAATGTAAAAACACCATTGGCATTTTTCATATTGCAAGTGTCTGGTAGATAATGGCCATGCAGATTTTATACAGAATGGCGCAAGCAAACTTGCCAAACTTTCATCATCACTCCTTTGGAAACTCTGAGGGGGCCTATTAAATTGGCATTTTGTTTGACATGTACACAGAATGTGCTTAGCATGCAGAACAAGTATGGCAATAAACCTTTTCTTAACAGCTGTGTTATTTTAGCTAATGATAAACATGTATCTAAAGCCGCATACCACCACAACTTAAATTGGTGAGAAAAGCTTAGTCACCCCACGGAAAGAGAGGCTATCACAACAGAAAGGAAGTCGTTTATTTATTCTTAACCATGCAATTAATTGTTTCACCAATAAACACAGCTGAATACACAAATTGTTGTTCTAAATTAAGTAAAGTTCATGATCATCGTAGCTTATATTGTGTCTCTGACCTTGCTGCATCTATTCTTTAGCAACAGATTCCTACCCACGGGCACATGTGCGCAACTATCACTGATCTTGGTGGAAGCTGTGATTGCATAACTGGGAGAATAGTTTATTTTCTGGAAAGTTTCCTTACGGTCTAGGAGCTCTGGAGGCCAAAAAGGCTCTTTTTGTCATCGTTGTCGCTCATTCCATTC
The DNA here is from genome assembly GCF_000690835.1 of Fulmarus glacialis. NCBI lineage: Eukaryota > Metazoa > Chordata > Aves > Procellariiformes > Procellariidae > Fulmarus > Fulmarus glacialis. The sequence continues at coordinate 42,417 of NW_009213609.1, forward strand.
TGACTACATTCAAAATGAAAAAAATCTGGACATGTGAAATGCAGATGTTAATGAGCAAGACAGCATATTGATTTAGTTAAGCCATTTAATTTTGACAAACTGCCAAAACAACAATAAAAGAATCACAAACCTGAAATATTGGAGATTTCATCAGCAGCCTACAATGAACAGGGAGATAATGAGTCCCCAGCAACCTCTAGGAAGGGATCGATGCTCTCCATGGAACTGCAGTGACTGGGAATTCCAGACAGTGCCCTTCGATTTTCTCTGAAATCTTATCTTTACAAAGTAAACAAACACAAGATAACCACCTTTAAACTTTCTGCAGCCATTCATAAGCGGATTCATTACTACAGAACAGCAGCCGACATTCAATATTAGTCTCTGTTCAATACATGGTACTCCATGTATCGCAAAACTCGATCTTTTAAAAGGCACAGGTTGTAATTCCCAAAATCATGACACTTAAAAAAACAATGAATCAGGGTGCCTGAGAAAGCATTTTCCAGCATTTCTCTGAATCAGCAGAGCTGTACACATCCCACCTTTCCAGTGAAAACTAAATTTATCATATAATCAACTGAGTCTGTAATTTGAAGTCTTAAAAAACACTAAATATTGCAGAAAACACTGCAAAACCTAATATCTAAGTTTCAAAATGGGAAAAATACCTTTGTTTTCAGCATTGTTTTAAAAACATCATTGACTTGGATCAAATTTTAAAATATTTTCTTTTTTATTTACTTGCAATCAATCTAATTTTGGTTCCTGTGTTCAAAAATACCTGAAGCAAACTAAACTATGACAGAGCTTTTAAAGAGCACATGCCAAAAACATTACTGGTCTCTACGGCCATGTTAACTATATATTTTCAAAGATCCTCAAAATTAAGTTAATAGCTATATAGAAGCAGAATTTTTCAAACCAAACTTTGACATATCCATCTTCGTAGAATTAAAAAAGATATTTTACTCTAAATTTTTGATAAATGGCTTCTAATTGCTTGAAAACAACAGCGTTTAGACTACATTAGCCTAGTATCTTCTTAAATTATAATTGTATCATTTTATTACATTGGAGAGAGAAAAAGAATAGAAGAGGTAAGTGCTGCTACATCACCCCCCATATTATTTTTTTACAGCAATGTGCAGAACACCATCAGTAAACACAGTGCTTTACAAACCACATAAGCAAGGTCATTATCCCAGAGAGCTTACAACTGCAGCAAACAAATCAAGTACAACAACCTTTCCATTCAAAGGAGATATGAGGACATTCCTTTTTAATATATTAGTGTATCATCATTAAAGAGATCTTCAAACCACTTACGATCCCCAAGTCAAGCAGCACCAAAACAGCACCAAAAGTTGACAAAAAGGGGCACATTCTTCTCCTTGCCTTTCCTTACTCATAAGGTGCATCTTGAAACATCTTTAAACAGTGGGCAGATGCACATCAACTCACTTCTCCATCACGGGCACAGAAGGGAAGGTATGGAAAAACACTGCGTGAGAGACACAAGGGAACTGTACCTGTCAAAAAACCCAGGACCACAAGGCTGGGCCCCAAGCTCTGCTACTCTCCTGCTCTTCCTCTTACCCCATCATGACTTTTCTTTCGACTCTTGCTGGCTACACCTTTGCTCTGACATTTTGCAGAGTCATGCCCACCAAAAACACCACTCTACAGAAGAGGTGAAGGAAAACAGGAGGAGTATTTAATGCATGGGAAACTGGATGGAAGCTCATAAGAACACAGACTGAGATGTTTGTGTATGTTGTGGGCTAAACATTAAGGTTTCCTTTCAAGTTTACTTCTTTTCAAACTGAATTTCTTGTATGACAGCAGACCTGGAAAACAGCCAATATAAGGTCTGACCAACTATGATAGTCATTTACTTTCTTTTAAAGGGTCTCCTTTTCTTTAATTTTTAGACCAGCAATAACCATCTTCACTGGGTCCTGCAGAAGGGCTCCTCTTACAAGAGCATTAATTGCTAGACAGTCAAGTACAAACCATTATGAAAGCAGAGAAGCCTTGTTTTCATTGCAGGTTCTGCCACCACAGCAACAGTGCCTGCAAGATACAAGCGTAATCATTTTGCTCTTAATAAGCTCCCTCAAAAATGCAAAAGTAACTTTTTTTTCCTTTGATTAAAAAAACCCACTCCTTAGTGCTCTCTGCTGAGATGCGCACTCCTTTCAATTCAAAGAATCCGTGCCTCCGTAACCAGGAAATTTCCTGTATGACCTTATGCAGCATCATCACACTCCTCCTGCTACTTATGAGTTAGACACTCAATAAATCCATCACCTGCTACTGTCTACATGTTACCAGAATTTTTCCCACACCTAAGAAAGCAAGGAAGCCGGAAAAAACCTGTGACGGGACAAATACAACCTTCCACAGGCAGGACACGTTTAAACCTCTAGGCATGAGTGGTAGCTCAGTGGGCAATGGTGAAGGGTGGTCAGGGAAGTCGCCTTGGCCTTGAGCGGAGCCCTCCAGGAAGCACAGGGATGGGGAAAGCAGGTACAGCAGCTTAATGTATGAGACAAAACAATGTTCAGTCTAGAAATAAAATACTTTCTCAAAATTGTGTTTTAATCCTATTTTTCCTTCTACCACCACCCCAATCTCATCCCTCCTCTCCACCCAAAAACCTAAGCTTACCCTTTAGCTAAGAGAGAAGAAAAAATAAAGCAGTGCAAACCCCAGCAAGGATAAGGTAAAAATGCTGAGTATCTTTAACATCAGTCAATTCCCAATAGTAACATTTAGGAAAAAATTATTACTCAAAAAGATGTTCTTTTTAGAAATTATTTCTGGTGATCATTGTCAGATTTACCGAATATTAAGGTTTCATTTATAATTGATAACATAGACTATATATACTCACTGCAGACTAGATTAATTTTATATTATTAATGATTATAAACAAAAAGGTGGCTATCAATTATCATGAGGTCTTCTTTAAAAAATGTATAGCTGATAATTAACAAGGTATCAGCACACTGTACACTGGCAACTGCTTACCCATTCATTAAAAAAATCATTCATGTGTTACTTGTGCATGACTATAAACCTGAATATAAAACGGAACGTTATTTTCTCACCTACTGCCGATCCATGCCCCTAGCCTACATTACTAGAAAAAAATTACTGAAGATGTTTTCTGTGGGTAGTTGAGGAAAATGTCTGGAAGAGTTAATACTGAGGTTGGCTTTTGTTTAACAAAAGCAAAGAGAGATGTACTGCATTTTCCTAATAACTCCCAATCATAATGCTTAGAGAAGAGGGAAGATAATTTACCAGATGTACACATAATCTTTGCTGAATTACCAAAACACAGGAATAAAAAGAGGAAGCTGCTGAAATGCAGGGAAAAAAAAAAAACATGTAGGTAAAGAATCAAATAGCTTAGCTTGATAATATGGGAATGTAATTAAGAACTTGAATCAGTCCATTACTGTGAGAGTGAAGTTTTCCTGGAGTACGTTTAAGCTGACCAAATGGCCTACATTAGGTAGAAGTGTCCCGCTTTCAGTACACCCAAATACTTCTTTTTGGATGTGCTATCTTGCTAGTCAAATGTACAATCATCATGATAACTTTACCACATATATACCCACACTACCTCAGATTTTGTTTGCAATTTTACTCCTGTAAATTCAAACTATTTTCAGTGTCTTTGTCCTGACTGTTACCAAGTCTGTACTACTTTTGTAAGGTTGTTTTTTTTTTTAAATCAAATTTATTCTCCTGTTAGACAGCATTCTTCAAAAACCCCAGCAAGTGAAAATAAGCGGCATAGTTCTTCTGGCACCAGACACCTAATTAAGTTTATCATGTTTTCCAACGCAGGATTTAACACGAATTTCAGAAAAAATGTAGTATTGTAACTAGTCACACTGGATACTGCTAGTAAGATACTTTATTTACTTTTACTATAAACTAATGTCAGGTTTTATTTTGTTGCTGTTCTAAATTTGTAAACATTTTTAAATTTCATGTTTACCAAATTTTGAGGTGATTAACAGCTATGGTCAAACATTGTCACCTGTGAGACACCATTCTTGGTGTGCCAAGCAACAACGAATAATGTGAATTATCCATCCTTATATAGCCTCAGTGCACTCAATAAAATCCTAGGAGAAGGAGGGTTTTGGTTCTACTTAATTTTTAAGTTGTATCCTTATACATGCAAATAAGCTGACAAAAAAAATCAAGCCTTTCCCTTGCCTTCAGACTCTCAACCCTTCAGAAGGGTTGAGGCTGGATGAGGCCCAAGCCCTCATCCAGCATAGCTCCCCGTGAACGGCAAGGAAGAGGCATTCCGGAGCAGTGGGGAAATAGAGCACTGGAGATGCTAGCTGCTCTTCCACTGGGTTTTCTGACAACAGGAGACTTCAAATACAGAGCACAAACCACTTAGCAAGCACCCAAGTGTCTCGGAAACAGCATTTGGCAGCTGAAACTAGACAAATATCATAGGAATGACCTTGCACAGCACAGACCTAAAATAACCATGCTATAAGGATAGGAAGGGAGATACCTACACTTTATTTATATACACAAAGAAGGACTGT
>NW_009213609.1:47016-67281 GCF_000690835.1 Fulmarus glacialis
GCATGGTAGCTAAATCAGCCGGTACCTTTTTTGTGAGCATTTGAGAATAAACTTACTTTCAACAGCAAAGCAGCAGCAGTGACCACAGATGGTGCCTCAAAGAGAAGCGGACAAGAAAATGTAAGATACCAAACTTGGAATGATCTGACCTACCACTCTTCAACAGATACCAGGAACGGAAAAAAACAAAGCCAATGGCTTTCCTAACTTAAATAAGCAACAACCACGGCACATAGAAGCAACCGATGAAGTATATGCTTGAAAGATGAACTCTCACCTATCCTTTAAATGTTTAGCAATGAAAACACTGGTCAAACAGAAGAATGAACATTACTTAAATATGCTCATAAAAGCAGACTCAAAATGCTTTTCCTTTTTAAGCAAAAATTTAGAGAACAGATCATTCTGCTAACCAAGTGGGGTCAAGGAACAGTTCTTTGGGAAGAACCAAAAAAGGAAACAAAAGGAAGAAGAGCATTTCCTCTTCGCAGAACTTCATTTCAGCCTCCAGTCCTGTAACTGTAGTGATGAGAGAAACCTTTTCCTCACTAAATAGGAAATGTCTCTTCCTGCCAGTAGAAAAAATGCACAGCCAAATCATCTAGAACTCAGAAATGTGAGTAAGTTTGAAGTTAAAACAGTTTGCGCATCCACGACGGACACATACTTTATAAACAAGTAAGTCCAGGACATTATCTATGAATATAAGTGTCCAGCAAGACACTAAAAATAGTTCAAAAGTCTGATATATTGTGTTACTGCTAAAAGTCATTTGAAGATTTTTTTTTTACATGTGTATTAACATGTGTAAGTTTTACATATACATGTTTTATGAGAAGTGTTTAAGCATAACCAGGTCCCAAATAAAATTGCAAGAGCATAACGATAGGTAAGCTACATCAAATTATACTTTAGTTGTACGTATTTTATTATTTAACGTTACGTACACAAATGATACACTACATTCACAATATTTCATGAATGACATTAAATATTAAAAGCCTAAGAGGAAAAAAGGCATAAGGTTCTAAATAGGAGGAGAGAGATGAACATCACTGCAAAATGTAAGATGGAAAAAATAAATGTAAGATTATAGTTGTATTTTTTTATTATTTAAAAATGTCCATCCACTAGCAAGAACAACTATTAACTTTGCTTGACAAATGGTTGTATGTAACTACCAGCAATTGTTCCAAGAAGTGGAAGCATTCTTCTCATTTCTCAGAAGGTAAAGAAACAAAGGAAGATTGGAAATGAGAATAAGGCAGTTCCCAGAACAGGTAACACATTTTGGGGAATACTGCAGTAGGCAAGACTTGAAATCGGATAGCCATACTAACTCAAAGAGCCAGTTTTAAGGCTTTAAAGCTTTTTATCTTTGCTTTTCTTTCCTACTGTCTAAATTAAGACACTTTATCAGCCCTATTGATTTTACCCATTAAACTGTGGGTTTCGAGATTACAAGGAACAACAGAACTTTTTGAGTGGACTCCAGCCCCACGCGAGAAGGGCGCACAAGCTAACTTCAACAGACGTGACCTTTAGAAAGCAGTATTATTCACCCTCTGCTTGTGGGTGCTTTGACACATTAGCACTTTGCGAGATCTCCAGGTGGTATTTTATCAGCAGGGCCCATCCAGGCATGATGTGCACTTTCACAGTGCATTAGCATATCCAGAGGAGGAACACCGTGGACTGCAATGGCCTCTCCTTGTAGGACAGACTTGAAGTGTGAAACAACTTTACTGACATTCTCACTGACATCCAGGAGCTCCTCTGCATATCCGAAATTCATCGGCATGTAAAACCTAGCACCGTATACTGAAGAAATTAATTTCCAGAGCAGCTTAACTATTAGTACTTTAATCTTTAACCTGCTCATAGCCTTATATTCTGAAGAGTTCAACATCTTAACTTTTTCCTTCTTACCTTGCACATTAAGAAAATACGGTCTATATTCCTCATACAAACTGAATACTTAAGTTTAAAAAGAAATCAAACGTATCTGACAACGTAAACAGAAACCGTGCTTCTCATCTTACATCTGTACCGACCACAAATAACCCCAGTGAAGTCAGTCAGCACAGGTATACAAAGGGAGGGAATCTGGTCCAAAGAGTAACATAACCCTTCGTACACAGACGCAACCCAGCAAAAGAAAGAGCCGATGAACTGATCTGAGGTCACACAGAAAGGTCACAGGTCCGTAATAGATTTTTTCCTCCTTAATTGCCGACCAGTTTTGCACTCGATGTTTCTGGTGGTCACTGAGTCCTGGTTGCCTGAGCAGGAGATTCCCCCATTGCACTTTCAAGGTCATGTTGCCAACAAGGTAGCAGGGCTCAAATCGCAAACAGCAATCTACAGTCTAGTTACTTCAAGCCATTCTGTAGCACAGTAGCTTGGGGTGTAAAACTAGACACAGACCTAGCTCATTATTATTTAAAAAATTTAAAGCTGCTTCAAAATATAACTTTCAAATTTTAGTAATGAAAAATTGTTTTTTCTCTTTCCTGTTTTATTAAACATAGCTCATTATTAAATATAATAAGCAGAAATTTGGGCTACAAGCCACCCTAAAGCCCTTGCTCCTGGGCACTTTTGCAAATGTCCAACTGGCTTCACCAGTTTCTGAAACACACTGAAGGCGCTCCTGAGGAAAGATCAGGTTTCGTCTTCATTGGCACATTTTTGTCAGCTGTAAGAGACAACATAGCTCACTGCTTTAAAAAGGACGGACAAGAGGGATTCTTCACCTTTAAAGTATTAGGCTAAGAAATTTCGTTTGGGATTACAGTTCTGAGACCTGCTCTTCCAGATCTGGATGTGACTTTTTGAAGGATATGCAGTAGTAGGAACCCAAGTGGTTTTTTTCAAATAGTAGATGCTAAGCAAGCCAGAAGAATTTCATCTTGCAAACAGAGGCAATCAAACTGAACTGACTGTATCCCAAGTGTAACAGCACTTCCCAAAGAACTCACACTAAGAATTTACCTATTTAGTTTAACACTTTTAGAACCAGCCTCCTATTATAAAACCCAATGTTTCTTAAAAGGCATTTCTACCACCATATCATAGTATGATATATTTTACTCAATTCTGCAGACATAAAGAACCATTTTTACAGTACAAAATTTTGGCTAATGTTACATAGAGGAACCAACTTTAACCTGCATATATCGACTTCAAAATAAATATTGCAAGTTAATGTTCCATCTTCTCTGTTCTGCACCTTTGTCTTTAGGGTTTAGCACCAAGTGATGAAGAAGTTTATCTCATATATAAGACATGCCACTAACACTGATCTATTCCCTCCCCAAAACATCAACAAAAGGAGCTATGGGTCACTGAGCCAAAAAATTAAATGCTGAAATGTACATCCAACAACGTTACCCTTCACTTGCAGATATCCTGTGGAAAAAAAAAAATAAGCCAAATACAACTCAAATGTCTAGCCAAAAGAAAACATTCAGAAAAGAACAAGGTGAAATTCAGTCTGACTCTTCAGGACGAAAGGTATCTTGTTACAGCTTCAAATCTTTCGTAGCGTCTGCTTGAGCACAGCTAGAACATGTGGAGAAAATTTATGGTATTTTATCATGGTTGGCTTGGGGAAAGGAAGAGGTTTCTCTGTGAGGTCAGGCACAGGAAATTATTAGCTTTTTTACCTTCAGTTCTTCAACACGCTTCCTCTTCTACTGCTAACATCGCAGTCATTTTGCCTACAGAAAGCTGATTTGCCAAAGCAGTACTAAATTAAGGTTAGCTTGCACTATAAACGGGCACTTCAGCGGAAGGTACACCATTTTTTCCAGGTTTAAATATAACAAAGTCAAATTCCAGTCCATATTTGAGCAGGAGGTTTGCACCTGATGAGCTTCAAGCTCCATATACGTGACAACTGATGCAGTCTAAAGGAAAACGGGGAATATTTATAATTGTATTGTGTTTCCCCCCTACTGCTATTCTACTTTCCAGGCCCCTTCTTTAAGGGGGAAGAAAAAAAAAAAAAAAGAAGAAGAAAAAGACTAACCAAATAATACACCTCTTATTATACACCCAATAAAATTCATCATGATTTTATCAAAGGGTAAGAGATTGCGTTGTAAAAATTAACAGTATTTTCTCGAAGATGAGTTTGCAGTGTTCTCAGTTCAGCAGTTATTAATCCAGCAGCTCAAGTCAGAGCTGAAGACAGACAGATACTACGAATAGGACATCACCAACCTCACGGGAAAACAGAATTGGAAAACATTTTGGGGAAATGCTGGGAAAAAAAATGACACTAGTAACGAAAGTGAAAACAGAAAGACCAAACATATGCCACCATCCAGTTCATCCTTTTCTAAGCCCAGTAGGAATTTAAGAGAATTCCTGCATATTGAATTGGACAAAGCTGCAAGCAACTTTGTCCTCATTTGAAGAGGATTTAGAATAATTGCTGTCAAAAAAGTTGATAGCTTGAATGGCTGCAAGCACAAAACCACAAGTGTCTTGTAGGCACTGAAACAGGAAAAAGCTGAAAGACATCATATCACATGTCAGGTAGCTACAGAGATCAACAGGAAAAATAGGTACAAATATTTGTAACTAAAATACATTCACTAAAAAAAAAAATCCAGGCCCAGAGTCTTCTAACTGTAACAGGATGCATTAATGAGAATATTTATAATATATTAAAACAAGACTTTCTAGTAATGCACTGAAGAACACCATAGAACAACAATCAAGGAACAATGAAAGAAAACAAATATATACTCAGCATCATCTGAACAGTGATGATAAATAATGAATTTAAACTTTTGCTAGGCAATATTGCAAGATATGCTATCAGACCTATAGTTCTACTACCCATCCTGGAATACTTTTTAATCACTGGAAGGATAAACCCAGGGCACAACACAGTAAAAGAGAAAGTGAAAGATTCAAAATTTGAAATGAAAAAATTTTGATCACCCAGTCTTTTTTCCTAATTAGTATTTCAGCTATTTAATGCACTTAAATTCAGGCAGCAGACAAGCAATTTTCAGTGCCTGACAACCAAGATCACCAGATCTATAAATCCCTTTTTAGTAGAATTCCCTTTTAAATATAAATTCCTTGGGATATATTTTCCCTAGTATGTAGTAATATTGCAATGTGCTTCTATACAGTCTGTCTTTGATCTACAAGTTTGACATGAATTCTTTAAATAAGTGTAGTATTTTATAAGAAACAGCTTTAAAAGATGCATCGTTCTTCCAGAGAATTCCAACAGATACAAACTTTGGACCTTCTGATTGACAGACTTCAGCTATATTAAAATAAAATCCAAACCTAGCATTTTATATTCCATCAAGAGGGTGGAAATGAAGAAGGACAACTAGAAGCAAGCTTCTGCATATATGAAAGCCGCCCCACCACCACCACTAATCTCCTTTGGTCACATTAGTGCCAAACAGCTACATCCCCTACAAAATCCCAGCCAGACTGATCTCATTTTACTAGAATTTTTCAGAGGATGAGATCTTTGGCAGCAGTCTATCATAGCTCATACAAATAATTTTAATTTTTCAAAAGAAAGGGAAAAAGAAAAATCTCTTTTAAAATTAGAAAATAGTTCAATATAAAATATTAATGTACCATCAAAGGCCTGATTATTCAGAATTCTTCCTTGTTAGTGCTTTGAAATTTGAAGTTCGTTTTGCACTAAATGTGCTTAATTTTAGTTTAAGAAAGCAGACTGTTTAAAAGTCAGCAACTGAAAACTTAAATGAAACTAAACTAAAAAATTATATTGAAATTTTTTTTAAAGTCCTGTATTTTCAGTGTATCTCTCTCTCTAATTTAATTTCATCCTCGACATTATAATTAGCAGGTTTAGAACAAATACCTCATGCTAAAACACAAACTCTTCATCTTCCAAGGTTATTCCTCAGTGTCACTTTTTTATAAATACTGTTAATGTAAAACACTGTCAGTGCATGGCAAAGGCTGCTCTTATAACCTGGAACACTTCACTAGCGAATGCGAGCTCAGTGAGCCCCTAAGAACTTCCCAGCAGTTACAGTTTAATAAAACAAGAGTCATGCCCTGATGACCGAGGCTTGATTTAAGAAAACAGTAAAACACATGTGCAAGTGCTTCTCCGAGTTTTGAGTTAAGAAAAAAAAAAAAGATAAATTGCTTGGAAAAGCAAACAAGTCAAAAGCAGATAAAAACTAGAAAGCTGGCAACAGAGTAAGTTTTTATAACAGAAGTGTAGAATTAAAGCAAGAGCATTCAAATTTACCTACCTGTATCTAAAAGAGCCTCCTCAAAACCATGAAACCTCTATCAAGTGATAATTTGTTGAGTGTGCTGCTCTAGCACTGCAATTTGTATTTAATTGCAGTTCCACAGTTATTCCTTATTTAAGTTATAATGCTCTCCAGGCAGAATGCATCTCAGAAGGTTTACTGCATACCAAGGGATGAAAACCATGCTTCTTCAATCACCAGAAGAGCAGCAAAATAGCCTGTGTAGTCACTGCTACATTACTGAAATGGCATTTTTAAATATTACTTTCATATACTTTGACTGAAATTCATACATCACATGGAATCAATGAAGAGTTAATCAAAAGTTTAATTTGCATCTAGAGTCTAAGCCCGCAATAATAATTTAGTATCACTGAAAATGTAATCAATTTCATAGGTGATAAACAAGGGGGCAAAGGGTAATATTATCATAAAAACACAGCAACTGCCATATTTAATCCTTTGGGATTCTTTAGATCCTGCTATACTAGACGTGGTTTACCTAATCAAATAACTTTAGACAACAGCCATAACTGGATGCTCCAGGAACAAATTAAGACCCATCAGTGTGCACATGTATAAAAACGTTCCCCACTTCACTGATCTGTGTCTTAGACATTTGTTAAGCCTTGAAGCACAAGGTTTTGTGGCCCTTCCAATAAAAACTCCTGGCATTTTTGTGGTAATTGACATTATTGTTAGTATTTCCTGCTCCAGTGAAATGTACTGTTTGTTCGTGAGGACAACATGATCCTCATATAAGGTATGGAAGCACATATAAGCACATATAAGGTATGGAAGATACACATTGTTCATATGAATGCATTCAACTGATGAGCTGCCCAAAATTAAAACAGCTATTAACAATGATGAAAACTTCCAAGTTCAGAAAAAACTCAAATGGCATTTTACAATTCCGCAAAACTCCAATTCCTTCCAAATAATGAAGATCGCTAATGAATATGCACTGAACCAAATGTAACACAAAACACCCCTCTGAAGCCTGACTTTTCGAAGTGAAACATATCTTCAGTAACAGAGGCAAAAACAGAACCAAGAACAAACAAATAAGGAAAGCATAAGGTCTCCTAACAAAGCAGGAAAAATATTCCCTGCTCCTTAATCACCTTTCCCTCACAAGGCCATATCAATTCTTTGTGCTCTAAACCAAACCTCATTTCAAAGCGAACTGTTCTATCATTAAGCTGTAGTCAGTCAAGATTTGCTTCACTACAGAAAGCATTGTATTTTTAAAAAACTGCAATCAAAACACCAGGTCTTGTGAATTTTCCTTAGAAAGGAGATCAACCTCATCAGGTCTTGACAGAGCCAGACAACCAAGTAAGATAAAACCTAAAACAGGAAAAAGAATAACTACTTCATGACACAATAATAAATCACTAATAGCACACCAAGTGCAGATCTACATCTAGAAACAGCTGATGGCTATATGATTTCTATTTTGTACTGAAGTCCAAAACGGGAGTTCCCCGATCTGTATGCCAAGTTGTATGGGAAAAGCAGAACTTTTTGGTTGTCTCTAATACACATCTGCCGTAATTAAAAATTAAAAATGTATGCTGTCAAAGTACCAAAAACGTCACAACAATGTTGTTGTTCATGCGTAGGTAGCAAGGATCTAGTTGTGTTGATACATGGACGCACCTGCATCTGGGAGACCTCTTAGCATCCCTAGGGAAGATGCCATCATGTCTAACATTCAGGCTACATAGGTGGCCCTGGACAGGTCTAGTCCCTGTATCAACTGTATGGTTGAGGAGCTGTGGGAGGAAGTCTAAACGAAAGGAAAACAGGAAAGATTTCCTCTTCTTTCATATTTAAATTTTTTTTTAAATTGAAGTCTTTGTAAGATTTGCCTTCTAAAGCTCAAAAATCTCACTGCTTTACAAAACTGCTGACCCACTGTGGAACAGGTTTAAAGATGTCCAACCACTTACGTAAAGACATCCTTTTTGCTGTCACATTTTGGATGTTGGATTTCCTCACATGTGTGTAAACATGTGTTCTGAATTAGCTTAGACAAAAAGGTAGACCAGCTTGCTAGAGTGAAGGAGCCTAAGTGGTGCTGACTTTTTCACATTTCAAATGCAAATTATTTATTCAACTACACAATGCCAAGTCATAAAAAAACCCCTACAAAACACATTCCCACAGCTAACCCTTTTGTAAGTACAGAATGGTGCAACTAAATTAAAATGCAACCTAAAAACACTATTTTCTCAATACTGCAGGAAAATAAAATAAAGTATATACAAGGTCATTTGCATAATAAATATTAAAACAGCATTAAAAAGCAATAGTTTCTTCTAAAACAGCCTACGAGTCCTTTTCTTCTGATTCCATGAACATCATGCAAATACATGCACATAATTCTAAATCATTTATAAAATCCTAAAAACTTTTTCCATCAGGATAGTCTCCATAATTTTGATAAACTATTAAGACAACATTTAAGAAGCAATGATAATGTACATAGAAATTGTGCTTATCTTTTTTTTTTAAAAGCTTTTATATTAAGGTTTGACCTCAAAGTTGTGTCAATTGATATATTAACACTAAATTTATATATATTTAAATGCTTATTTAAAAAAAAAAAAAAAGACAGCATCACGTCCAGAATTTTGGAAAGAAAACAGAAACTTTAATTATATAGGAGAGAAAATTTGGCTGCAATAAGGAATAGAGAGGAGGGGACAGGAACACCCCAAGCTATCACAGCCTATCTGTAGTTATTATACAGCCATTGCTTTATAAGCAAGTAAACTGCATTTCCAAAGACAGAACAAAAAGGACACAAACTTTATTGTAAGTTACTAAATGAACACACAGTGAGGTAGTTAAACTTCACGGCATCATGAATCTTCAGTATTTTGCCCCTGCTGCTTTTCCTCCCCCAGAAAACAAACTGAGAAATGTGTGGATATGAATCAATAATTCAATTTTCATATGTATTTTGTGAGGACCAAACATTCAAGAGAGCCTGAAATTTGCTGGGCCAACTGCAGGAAATGTTTTTTGAGCCATGCATATTCAAATTGCTGCTTTCTTTATAAACATTAATGGAAGTGTTGATGCTCTAAGACTGTTATATAAAAAAATACGAGCTGACTTAGTAGCAGCAAAAAATCAGAGCTATGGCTGGCATTAGAAACTTAGATGTGAATTCGATTTTTCAAGATGATCCTTCATTAAGAGCAAATTTCAGTTTTGCAATCCAGCAGTGAACACCAGACCTCATACCAAATTTAGGGGATAAGCTCTGTAATACAGTTGAACAACATTTGTCTTCTGTAATCATGATGCCCTGTGCTTTTAAGATTTACACTAATTAAACTAGAAAAGGTCACACAATTGAAAATGTTCATAATTTGGGCAAGACTCAGTGACAAAATCTTTCCCATCACTAATCTTTTATACACAATAACTGTCACTTTGACAGAGTGTCTCCATCAGCTCGCTCATGATTATATACAAAAAGTTTCAGCCTTTATCCTCTGGAAGAGTTCACGAGCTTTTGCTCGCAAAACTCGGAGAGAGCGAGCCACAAAAAAGAGGAAGAGGAAGCAAAACCCGGCACTTCTCAGGACTTCTCTGTCATCTGTTCAGGAAACAATTCCTCTGCAGTTTAAGAACTCCTTCAGATTTAACTTAAGGATTTCAGTATTGAAATTCTGGAAGAAAAACATGTATATTTTTACAGCTAGGAAGAAGAGGAGACAGAAAATACCACCTTGGTTCTAATCCCAACCTTTGAAAATTAGCTGCAGTGTAACCTGGGGCGAGACAGCTTTTATGTCCCTGTTTCGTCATGGGTTATCCAATCACATTGTTATTCCTCCAATTTTTGAAGCCTTAAGACCCTCTATAGAAGTCTACTCCTTCCTCATCCCACATCATGCCTTGAAAAAAATGGGTCCACAAAGCATTTCCTCTTTCTTCAGACTCTGACACCAGCCAGCTAAAAGGCCCTTAAAATACCTCTGCATTTACAGATAATTGATGAGAGTTTGGTATGTCTTTAGTTCAGTTAGAAATCTGAAAGGACGTTGAGGCTTTGCCTAATGTTCTGAAGTCTTTCCTGAATCTGAATAATCCTCCAGGCATAACCTAGAAAACCATTCCCTCTCTGAATCTCCTCTCCTCCAACTTTTCTTATTATGCGGAAAACTTTTTTCCCAAAAGTCTGCTCCCTCTCAGGTATTTAACAGGTGATTTAAAAGAAATAAAAGGACGAGGAGAAGGTGGCTCCTACCCTTCACATCACAGTGGACTGCACAGGATCAGGACGAAAGCCCGCACTGCAGCACAATGCTATCAAACCTCTGGGCCCTTCAAAGGCTGCAGTATTGCCTTCCCATCGCTGGAGGAGGTGAGAGCTTGGGGGGGAAAAAAAAAAAAAAAAAAAAAAAAAAAGAAAAATCACACAACCTAACCAGTCTGAGAACAGTGGGCTTAAGAGTAAGCGTTCAATCAGCAAAGATACTGACAGAGCCAATGAAAATAAAATGCTTTCAGAACCTTTCACACTCTATTTCTGGATAAAGTTCTCAGCCTCATATGGCTTTCTGCCACTTTGAACTACACCTTAATGTAGCTACCTCTTTAAATGGTATTCTATATATCAGATACGAAGAAAAACTACAGAAGGTATCAGAAAAAACCCCACAACTACATATGAACCTAAGCGTATGCGTTGTTGCCATTCAGCCCAGACCCAGGAAGCGTTCCCCATGGAAACAAAATTATTTAAAGGACTCTTATCTGCTCCACAACATAAAGGAGAACACCACAATCTAGCATCCTGCGTAAGGAATCCATACCCACAAGCGGAGGAACTAACAGACATACATCAGTATATACCAGAAACTTTAAAAAAACTCACTTCCAAAACAGTCATGTGATAGCTCTCTCTCAACAAAACCCCACAATTGGACTACAACGACATTCCTTTCCCTTGTGACATGCAGGCTTTCAGGATACGCTCCTCTTTCGTTCTGATTCCTCATCTTTTCCTTGTTCCGTTAGGACACCAGAGATCACAAAGCCTAAAAGGAAGCATGTATGAACCAAAGGTATTTTCAGTCTAAAGACAACTGGTACGAAATGAACTTCAGAACTGCAAGTTAAGAGGAAGCTGGGCAACTTCAGTGTTTGACCATCTTCAGAAAATAGAGCATAAGCCTTCCTGAGGGAAAGATTCTCCATAGTAACTAAAACAGCAATCAGAGCTGGTTTTGACTCCCTGTCAAAAATACCCTCAACATAAAAACAGAGTACAAAAGCCTCTCAAAAGCAGAGATTTCAATGACCCAAAAAGAGGAGAGGAGGCGGCTCCATTAAGCACAACTTCACTGCCACTGACCTATTTTACTAGTAAGGGAATGATAGACAGAAATATAAAAAAAGATTAAACAGCTATTTAATATGTGCCAAATAACATTATTATGGCAACTAGTAAACTGGTGATAGTGCTTCTCCAACAAGAGGTAGGATCAGTACAGCTGACCCTCAGCATTACAGTTAGGGGTGAGAGCACTGTCTACCCTGAAGTTATTTAAAACTCCACTAAGCTTTAAAAATTGATCTGAAATTTTTCATTCGGAGTCTATGCCTCAAGTCTAAATTTTTAAAGTATTTTAATTTCAGTCAGAACAACTCAGCTGTTTTGTGAAGGAGGACAAAGAAAAATAATCTTGTTTGGCCCTTGTTAAAAAGGCAGACTTTTTAAAGAAAAATTTCAAAGACTGATGCTTCCAAGAAGAGGTCTGGGGTAGTTCTTCTAGTTCTTCTAGACACCTTCTGTGACCCTCAGGATAATTTCTGAATACGGCTAACACGTCTTTGAAAAGATACAGATTGCTCATGTTCTTTAAAATGTAGCTAGAGTTTTGCAGCTGAGGTCTCAAAAGGGTCTGGTTTGACAGAGCATCCCTGCCTCCCTGCACCACGAGGAAGTACCACTGAGGAAACAGACACCACCACAGAGAGGAAAGTAGTCAAAGGAAGAAAGCAAAAATCCCAACTGGGCTTCCTCCTGTAATCATCAGGACAAAATCTCATTAAAATGTATAATTTTGTAAATTGTACATCTGTCTCAAAAAAGAAAGAAGAGGGGAAAATAGGAATGGTGGAGTGTTTCTAACGCTGGAGTCCAAAATTCTAGGTAAACAATAATTCAAAGATCTTAAGTGTTGGAAGAGTGCCATACACTTTATCAGGGTGCTACACTCCAGTGCATCTCTATCAAGAGTAATCACATTGTGCTTTGCAGTTTTTCTTAAGATTCACAGCATGTAAGAAACACTACATACATGCCAGTCACCAAACCACCACAGGAATAAAAGTCATCGTCACTACCATTAATGCTGGTCCATCACATGGACTAGACAATAACAAGGACAGAAGGGAGAGAGAAAGGTTACTACATCTCCAACTTCCCTTCGCCTCCCTTGTATGGGGAGTTGATATGCATGAAAAACATATTACTATCATTTTCTCTATCATAAAAACCACAAAGTACTATCACAGTAAATGATAGGGACAAATGGACTATGGACAAGGACACTGCCATGAAGCTGGCACTGTGAAAGTTGTGTCATTTCTTTTTTTCTAATATTTTGTATATTATAGCCAGTTTCCCCAATAACATACAGCTGAGACTCCTACATTTCCATTATGATGGCTTACTAAATCAGCACAGGTAAATATTAAGATTTTCCTGATAGCATTAAAGAAAAATATTCTGAATTGAAAGCCAAAAAACTGAACATCTGACACTGAAAAAGGATCAGTTTAAGCCAATGTTGCACCAGAATGTAAACCATACTTAAAGTATAAGGAATGATAATTAATCTTGATTCATGAAACTCACTGAAAGATAAATTAGATGCTTATAAATTAGATGCTTATAAATTAGATGCTTATAAATTAGATGCTTATAAATTAGATGCTTATAAATTAGATGCTTATAAATTAGATATCTCCTGAACAATCAGGCATTTTCATCCAAAAGGTTGGGGGATAATATGAAGAGAAATTCTTTCCATTTATTGTGACATTAAAAAAACAAAACAAAACAAACAAAAAACCCCCTGTATTTTTCCCAAGCTCATTAAATGCAATCTTGAAACAACTGTCCAACCTTCAAAGAATATTACTACATAAAACTTTCCTACAATTTTCTTACTTTCAAGTAATTTTTCAACTGATTTCACTTAAAAACTTACTAATTGAAAACATCAGAGGAGCCAAGAAAGCAACGTGATGCAGCATAAAATCATGCAAAAACAATTAAGCTGCATACAATTGTCAACACATCCATTTTTTGAAAAACAGTCTCTCTCATACCAACCATCTACAAAATAAAATCTTGATGAATTTCCTTAAAAATCCCTGACCTTTTCTGGCTCTACGGAATTTGAAATAATTACCCTTAACTTCAAAATAGTTCATTTTCGTGAGACTGGTTTCAGTTTCAGGATGGCAACCGTGTGGTAACCGCTTCTCTTTTTCTTGTTTTCCATTTCTAAACATATGCTTTGATCCCCTTGGTCTTGCTGGTAGAGCAGTCGCCTCACACATACAGTCTCTCTTTGAAGCCTTCCAGCAGTGCCAAGAAAGAAGCAGGCTGTGGCAGCAGGCTCGGTATTCTCCGGTTATGCAACAGATTAGATCATTATCAACAAAACTGGATGCCTCCAGCAGAGAACAGAAACAGGGCATTTGAGAGCAAGTTTTTCTTTACTTTTTGAATTAAGGATGGCTGCTTGGTCAGTTTGAAAGGAGGAAAGTTACCTGGATGTGAGAGTTAGTCATATCAGAGAAGATTACTCTTTGGTGAAAAGCTCTATAATAAATATTACTGTGACATTTATCTGTTCCTTCCTTGGCAGGAAAGTTTTCCCACTCATTGTGTAACGGGAAAGAAATACTTGGCTCAAGCTGATGCCAATAATTTAACAAGCCTGGTTCAGGCATGTAAGAACCAAGCGGATTTCATTCCCCATAGATGAATGACCACATACCAACGGGATGCAGGAGAACAGTCTGGGTTCTCACATACCTGCAGAGAGAATATGTGCATCTTACCTACGATATATTCATTTGCCCATACCCTGTGCATGCGGATATCCTACGCATCTGTCACATTTCTCTCTTGTCTAGTTGCTCCAACAACTTTCACATCATAAATTATGTAAACTGGCTTTTTAAAGATCCTTCAGTTTAGGATTTCACTTCAGTTAAAGGATAAAGTATCTACTAATTAGTCATGGAGTGAAAATACGGATTTTGAGTCTTCATACATAGCAAAAAAAATATATACTTTAATTTCTTAAGGAAATGCCTTGTATAGCTCCATCCCTGCACAACTGCCGCATCCATTTGTGTTTTCCTTACAGATAATTGGGAAAGAAGTGTTACACTGCATGAAACAAATCCCTTGAGTCAAGTTCTGACAATGAACGTATAGTTAGAAGGAGATTGTTATGTAATACCAAAAAGATTAAAGTATTTATTGTTTGTATGTAAGATTTCAGTCGTCGAGGCTAACAAATGCATGCAAATTAAAACAAACTGAGGTTCTGAGAAGCCTAACTAAAAGCTTTTTAGCTTCTACAGCAGGTGTAAGAGTATTTAGATCTTGGACATATGAATACAGTAAGTACAAAACACTTCAATATAGAAAAAGCTGTATGGTTGTGAGAAACTATTCTTACAGTGCTTTAATGTGTTCATTTATTCTAGGTGCTTATACATTTCTAAACTTAGAAAGCAGTACTGAAGTCGGGCTTTGCTCTTCACGTTTCCACAAAATTAGCACTGAAAAATGTCGTTCGTCTGGTTATATTACAAGATAAATGTAACATTAAAAATAATGTTACCCAATAAAATAAGGATTATTAAGTACGGTAGAAGTTATATGACCAGTGTAATTTGTTTACAAATGCATATTATCATTAGATAGTGAGTGACTTAAAGAAAAACTAGAAATCAAAAACTCTGTGTTTTGGGCTTTATTTGCAGGAGGTATTTTCCAGACATGGTATTTTTTTATACCTTATGCCTCTGGAAACTACTAAGGCAAAGGAATTATGAGCGTAATAATGAGCTCTTAGGACTCACTTGTTATCATCGTTGTTTGACACTAACACTTAAGATATCAGAAATCGCATTTTACAGTCTCTCTTACGCAATCATATAACACTTTATTGTATGATATGACTCTCTAGAAGCACAGACCTAAATAAAATCAGGTGTTTAGCTGGACTGCCTTCATCTCTATCAACAGTCAATAATCATTAAAAACCACACAAAAAAAAATAACTGGCATTTCCCCTAAATCAAGCCAGAAGAGAAATCACTGATGAGTCAAGTTAGTCTGTAAGTGGGACAGAAAGTATGATTCATAAGTCATTGCTTCAGGTTTAATTCTTGAGAGAGAAAAAGCTCCATCAATAAGATAGAAACTCAAACTCTCACCTTCATTACAAAAATGTAACATTAAATTGACTACATCTTTTCAGTTCTGAATATTTCTATTATGTATGTTCGTAACAAGGGTTTAAAGGCACAACCAGTAACCTTTTCACTCCTGGAGGCAGTGAAATGTTGCAGAGGACAGCAAGCATGTCAGACCACATTCCTAAGCTGTCGTCTTCACAGCTGCGGGGCGCAAGCCCTAGTGTCCAACGGGACCTTTCTGACTGAAATCATAATGAAAGACTCATTAAGGCACAACTCAGTCACTGACAGCATCTTAGATAACGCAAATTTCTAAAAGCAGCTGAGATTCAGTAAAGCTGCTGAATTTGCCTTTTTTTTTTTTCCAAATGTAATATTTAGGTAAATTAGACTACAACACTAAAAAAAAAGACATTTCAGTCCAATGCGACGATGGCAGAGGAATCAATGGGTGCAAGGAAGATCACCACTGCTCCTTTCAGACAACAGCTCGGATACTCAGTACCATGTCAAAAATGACCTCTGTGCCTCAGCTTTTATAGCAAGATGCGTTTTCAAGTGCATTCCCCCTTCCCCCTGCCCTTCATATTTATCTCCTTTCTTTCTTTCCAACCCACATCCAAAAAACAGAGGCTCTGTGAAGCAATTCCAGATTAAGCCCAAAAGACGTTTTTCACAAGATTATTTTCAATATTTAAAGTATATAGTAGAAAAAATACAGAAGTCTAAACCTACAAAGAAACAAAAAATAAAGATCCAGGGGCCTTTTTCGTTAAGGAGCTAACAAAATAGTAAAAGCATCTAAAAAAAGCCTTCCTTCAAAACCCTGTATGACATTGCTGTTCACTCACATCCTTCAAGCTGACCACTGAAAGAAACGCAAAGTAATGCTCATTTTCCCACATCTCCCAGCACAGGCCAAATGACAGCGCTGACACTGGAAACAGATTCACAAAATATTTTATATCTCTTTAACCTCGGTTACGAAAAATGTGAGAAATTAAAAAAAAAATAAATAGCCATGCTGCTGTTGGACATTTCACAATTTAATCATACATCATACTTGTACTGCAGAAAACATGCAACAAGATTTAACTTCTACATTGGAGCTGGATTTAAAATGTATGTTGCTTCACCTATATTCTTAGTTAACAGGCCTTTAAAGAAAGATTATTACACTCCAGTAGGTGCGATCTGAAGACAGAACAAGTGACCTTGGGTTCTCCCTTCATATTTGGTGGCATTTCTTCTTTAATATTTTAAAATCATCAAAACAATAAGTACTAACATGGATACTACTGAATACACATGCTTTGGCAAAGGGTGATTAAAATTACTTGAATGTGTGTCTTTTGTTTTATGTGCTCATTTACATTCCCCTCAGGAGTAATATATTACCAATGTCACTGCTATGAGCAAGTGACGTATTAATAACGATCATTTATTAATAAATACTTCACTCGTTCCATGAAGTTAATCTCCATATGCACCCGCGAGGCAGGAAATTATTAGCCAGTATTTCCCATGGGGAAGCTGAAGTCATGTTATAGACTGTCCCAATCCATGCAGTGATTCAGGTGTCAAAGCCGTAAGTAACAAACCGTAAGAAACCCTGCCTCCTAATCCTACTTTCTGATCACCGAATTTTGCCCATCTGATAAGAAGGAAACTATCAGGATGATGCTGTCTCATCATAACTGAAGTGTAAAATTAGCATTTATCAAAAGCTGTTAGAAGCTTAAAGATAATATTGCCATTAAAAGGCGAAACACAAAAAAACATGATTTATCAACTGGTCCCCCTTGGGTGGTAACTGTTACAGAGGTACTGTTCCCTCAGATTAACACAGGCCTTTATGTGGAATAAACATCTTTTATACGGAACTTAAGAATGTTTCCTCTGTCTAAATTTACTGACTTCTCTTTACCTGGCTCCTAGTCCTCAGATACTCCCCTCTGTCTGAATGTGAACTGAATGCTTATGATGAGATATTACTACTGGCACCAAGAAAAGCAAGATAAATACTAAGAGTTTTTTTAAAAAAAAAAAAAAAAAAAAAAAGAGAGAAGAGAGATGTGCACAACACAAATTCACTGCTCATTTCCCCAGTCTGTTTCTAATAAAACTAATACAGCAATGAGAACATGAAATGCTATGCCCTCCGCTACTTCTATAGTGAGAGTGCAGTTGTCCTCAGAAAGGGAAACGTCTTGTGGTACTCACAAATTGCAGGTGCATTACAAAGGTAGCATTCTATCCATATGTTGAAATGCTTATTTCCAGCAGATCTGAATTGGCAAAATAAATGTTTCTAAGCTGACTAGGACACTGACTTGGAGAGCTCCCTTTAAAACTCCTAGGAAGTGTATGGATAAATCCCTTAACAAGCTTTCATATCTCCACCCATGAGTTAAAAAAATTAGGCTGCAAATCTTGCAAGACTTCAAGGGCTCTGGATTCTCACTTGTCCAGAAAAAACCCACATCATCTACCTTTATTATATGCAGGAAAGCATTTCTGCTATCACCCAGAATCCAGGAGGTGAGAACTTGAGAAATGGTGAAGTTCTAATGAATTTTTAAAAATTGGTTAGGAGCTCTGCACAGAGATTTGAATGAGCTCAGGGTTTTGTGCAGACTACTTCAATCTCAACTGTCAACTGCTTGCTCGTGCTGAACGTACTGACGAGGAAATCCTCAGAGTACGCAGCCCACTACAGGAACGTCATCAGCAATGTTCCAAAAACAACTTCAGTGCCTGAATAGTTTTTTCCTTTCCTCAAGTTCCTTACGATTAAAGGATATTAATGGGACAAATTCTGGTGAGCACAGACAATGCAACTCTTCTCTATTACTGCACCCAAGAACACCCATTTGTTCATTTCTCAGGTGACTGAAGACCAGCTTCTACTAGTAGAGTTGTTTCTTCCTACAGGTAACACTCATTCCCACTGGAAGACGACGTGGTTCACTGCAAGTGCTACAGGCCTACATACCACAGCACAGACACACAAAACACTGCTCATTTCCACCATGAATTTCCAACTTAAAGGTGAGTAGACAGATCAATCTTCACAAAGTCTGAACACAGGTCTAATAGCATATTCTTCCATAAGAGTTGGGCCAATGCAAACGTTACTAAAGCAAACGAATAGGGGCTGGAATAGCAATAGAATCATATAGGCTATGAAAACCATACAAGCAAACATCAGTCCAAAACATACTTGCAACAAAAGATTAATTTGTCTTCCATACAGGCAAAAAAGCAACAAGTAACATATTCCCCAATAAAAATACTTCTTGCAAGCCTGGAAGCAAGATTAAACAGAAAATACAGGATGAACCCTTCATGAAGTGCTTCAAATGGATTGACTTCTGAATCCTCACCTTGTTTTGTGAGCAGTTCCACTGAGCGCAACGGGAATATTCTTGTGTGCTTTTTGCAAGGGTGTTCACCGGATCAAGACTCAATTGCTGACCCATTATTTTACTTGTGCTCAGGAATCATTCCAAACTGAACACGAGAGAGCAGTGCTTAATACAGCCACACAGTTTCAAAATTAATCAAATGCATAATCAATTTTTAGCAATGAAATTTTCCACTTAACTGAATTTCAAAGGTCAAAGTTCAGCTCTAGCCCTTTAGCTGAACATCTAGATTTCTTATGGACTCTCTACTAGTCCGTAGTGACAGACAGGTAACCTCAAAGCCACTATCACAGAGCTCAAGAGCTAAATGCTTCTTACAAAAGTAAGTATTTCCAGAATGAAAATAAAATCATATATATTGTTAATGATAGTACAAATAAGCAAAATAAGACAGGAAGTCCATGCTTTTCTGTTCTAAATTTAACATTTTTTCATGAAGGGATATGTTTGCTCACATGTGAGAAAGGAGAATGAAAGTGGACGTCCCTCCCACTTCCACTGGGTACTACATGGTGGTACCCATTCCAGTGTGCGCAACAAAATGGGATCCAACAAATCTTATATCCTGAAACAGATGTTCTTCAATCTCACATTTGTTCCCCAGTCACAACAGTCAAAATCATTATTAGCTTCTAAACAAAAAAATATTTGATGCTTGTGAATGTATACGACATTTTTAAAGGTGGTACAAAGACTGTGTGTCACTATCTTAAGTTCTTGCTTTAAAAAACCACTTAAACTTTTCCATAATACTTCTTACTATGTAGATACACAATTTCTCTTCTGTCAATGTCAATAGAGCACTATTTGACATGACTTTCCCCAAAAGCAAGCCAACCACAAAAAATATATATATATTTGGAGATGCATGTGTCCGTGATGCTTTATTTTATCTTCTTTTCATTTATGAATAATTTCTGAAATTTGAGCAATCCACTATAAGAAAAGAAACAACCTCTAACAACAAGAATTTAATCTACACAAAATTCTCCTCAAGGGTCTCCAGAGAACAGGACAACCTAGTGCTTCATGGAACAGAGTCCAAACCACTGAAGCAAGTGCAAGCTAGATCGGAA
>NW_009213609.1:67312-112575 GCF_000690835.1 Fulmarus glacialis
GCTGCTAAAATTCAGCAGCATTGCAAGCTATCCCAGACTACGGTTACTATAACCTACACTGGGTGTCCTCTGCATAAGCACCAGTGTGACTTTGTGGACTGCTGAGACTCAGTCTGTTGCAACTGGCATAAGTTGCCACAGGCGAGTAATCACAAGAAACTGACCTTGGCAAAAGCACATTTTACACTTCACTGCTGTTCAACTGTGTTATACTAAAGAGAGAGCAAGTGAGCACAAGCGGAAGGGGGAGGGAGAGAGAACAAAGGGGGACAGACAGAAAGCATAAAAGTGATCGCAGCCATTTTCAGCTTTACCTGCATTTAAGATTTAAGTGAGGTACATCACCTTCAGTGCACATCGCAACCTACATGTGGTTACATCAACTCTGCACGGTATCATTTTTAAACCAGTGGGGTCTGGGGTTTTTTTTTCGGGGGGAGGAGGAGATTAAGGAAGATTAAGTACTAAATTAGGAATTAATACCTCAAAAAAAATCTCCCAACAAGGGGGGGAAAAGAGTACAGAAGACAATTACAACTTCACATTTTCCTACCACTGGATTACTGAATAAACAAGGATTTTTAAATTGTTCTTTCCTCCTATGTGGCTACACCTCTTGACAGTACATTTTGGAATTAGCTGCAACAAATAAAGATCACATGTATTCCATGAGGTGTGCAACAAGATGTCTTCGTCCTGATCTTTAAAGTTTCAGCTCAACCTTAACTTCAGAGGCTCTCTCAACAGCCCAGCAGCAATTTGCATGAACTAGTATGGCAGAATTCCCACGCCTGCACGTACAGTTGTGTCTGTCCTTTCTTAACCATCTTTGGTCTCCTTTGGTTTGGATCAGTTATCTGCTGTCAAATCTTTTTTTTAGTTTCTGCATTAGATTTTTTTGTTATTGATTACCATAACTCCAAAGAAACAAGACCTAGCAGAGCAAGATGGCACAGGATCCCATCATTAGCGCTAACCCACATCCTGCCCAGATTTCACAGCAAGTTTAACACGAGGATCTAACCTTGCGGGTATGCTGGATTTCCAGAACATTTGGTGGTTGAAGCAAAACATGCACAAGCTTTGTACGAGTTCCAAAATACCCATCACTCTCCACTTGGGAACTGCACAAGGTATGCAAGCCTAGACAAAATAAAATAAGACTACATGCATTTTATATCTCAGTGTCCTGGTTTCGGCTGGGACAGAGTTGATTTTCTTCCTATTAACTGGTATAGTGCTGTGTTTTGGATGTAGTATGAGAATAGTGTTGATAACACACTGATGTTTTAGTTGTTGCTAAGTAATGTTTACGCTAGTCAAGGACTTTTCATCTTCCCGTGCCCTGCCAGGTGTGCGGGGGGCTGGGAGGGAGTGTGGCCGGGACGGCTGGCCCACCTGGCCAGTGGGCTATTCCATACCATATGACGTCATCGAAGAGGAAGGAAGGGGGTGACGTTCGGAGTGGTGGCATTTGTCTTCCCAAGTAACCATTACGCGTGATGGAGCCCTGCTTTCCTGGAGATGGCTGAACTCCTGCCTGCCGATGGGAAGTAGTGAATGAATTCCTTCTTTTGCTTTGCTTGCGTGCGCGGCTTTTGCTTTCCCTATTAAACTGTCTTTATCTCAACCCACGAGTTTTCTCACTTTTACCCTTCCGATTCTCTCCCCCATCCCACCTGGGGGGAGTGAGCGAGCGGCTGCACAGTGCTCAGTGGCCGGCTGGGGTTAAACCACGACACTCAGTTTCCTTACCACTCTTAGGTCAGCAACCCAAGGATCAGAACCCTCTAAAAAAGTCCCTACTACATGCAGCTTCTCTTCTAAATCCTGAAGGCGGCATCTCTCCTGTGTAGACAGTTTCTCCATTCCTCATCTGGTTCCATAATTAACTCAAAAACCCTGCTACAAAAGCCAGCCTTTCTTCCTCTCAAACATCCAAACCTTTCACATCTCTGCCTTCACACAGTCTCCATTCTTCTATTACAACTCCTCTTTCCCCATTTCAGTCCTCCAAATGTCATTACTACCAGTAGGCCGAAGAAAAGTGGCTTTTTTTGGACACAGCCACGTTGTTACCTTGAACCATTCCCATCTGACAGAGAGCCATTAGAGGTTTAATGACCTCCACTGTCACTGGCCAGGGAGATACAAGACTCAGCCCTGACAGCAGATGGCTGATTCATACACACTGACGTTCAGCGACTCAACAATGATATGATCACGCTTAGCCTATAAATTATAAAAACAGCAATTCTATGAAGCATGACTTAAAATTTCAAGGGACTGAAGCATTTCCGAGTCTGAACTTGAGATCTGGGTCAAAAAAATGTCAGCTGTGGATCTGCAGAATTTTTATCATCTCACCAGACTGTAGCTCTCTTTTTCACAAATAAATGACGTTTGGAAGGCCCACGGGCATGTTTCGTGACAGCAAGGCAGGACTGTCATAGGGGGCAGGATGGGCCACCAAAACACTCACTCATTCTGTGCAGTGTGTAAGAAACTCTTGTAGGGTCTAGGCAGACTGTAAACTGATGTCTGTCATATTTCGCTGACAGTGCACTTGGGCACAAAATCTAATTATTAAAACTTTTATTGACTAAGTCCTATAATAATTAATTATAGTAGATGAAAAAAAAGAAATCAGAAAGAGTGCGCTTGTTCTGCAGTAATTACTGTAAGCATTCAGGTTTGGCTATGATATGGTCACCATTTCTCACAATGGAGCACAGCAAAAGAAAGAAAAGAGTGACAAGAAAATAAGTACTTGAAAAGTACTCACATCCTCAGGAACAGTGAAAGTTTATTTTTACTAGCCCAAAAGTAAGCATATCTTTGTATTACACAAGAGCACCCTCAGCTGAAAGCAAGAATTTGACATCTCTTACTTCTTCAGTGCATACGCTAAACAACAGGTTACTGAATTAGTCTCTCTTTGCAGCTCTCTCTGTGTCTCTCATACCACACCATATTTTAAAAGTATGTGTCACTCAATGCTGAATGAGCCATTTGACTTTATAGTTCAGTGGCTAGGATCTCATTTTCAAGTAATTTTTCTCATTAGGCAGAACAGAAACATTAACTGGGTTTTCCACATCCAGGCAAATAATTACCAATATGCTGGCTACTCTGGGCATCTCACTTCTCTTCCTCGTCCCTCCCCACCTCTTTCACCTAAGAGAATTCCTTGAAACCAATATATTTCCACAAAAAATACGAGGGCTAAGAAATCAAAATCTTCCAACATCTAAAAATTACTAGTAAGGTTTAGCTACAGCTATGCATATGGATATATATCTATACACACACATCAACACATACATATGTATCAAAAAGATCATGATGTTGTGGTACAGTCTGGCTGAAATGTTATTGGCATGAGATTAATTTGACCAAATTTAATTTGACCTCCTCTACTGGCAAAAGATTAGTTTGTTTGAACTATATTTACCTTTCTGGAAGTGTTTCAGAAAGAAGTCTTGTCTAGTTTAAACTCATCCAATACAACATAATGATATCCATGAAGTCCAGACAGTCAGGAGATTCTTCCTTTTCCTTCTAGTTGTGAATATTGAATGTGATCTACAAGAAAAAGAAAGTGGGGAAAAAAAAGTTTGGCAGGCAATCCTTCATGTTCTCAGTGGGTCAGTATTTTCAAAATCCTTACAGAACACGGCACTGACTCCAGAAGATCAATCAAGCAATCGCTACTGGGTTTCCAGGAAGAATTCAAAGCAGATTTTGTTCTTCCCTAGGTATCTCAACAAGCCACACCAACGATTCATTTTTCCATGTCAGATACTCTGTCTCTCTCTTCACTGTCTTAAACACACAGATACTAAAGTGAAAGGCCTGGTGTTCTTCTGCTTCTTTTTAAAAAAACTGTAACGTACAGTTTGCAATTGCTGCTATAAATTTAAATTTAGAATCAGAGAATTAGTAACTTTTTGTTTGAACTGCCCTAAGAAAAAGGTTACAGTTTCTGTGCTGTAGCACAGAATAACGTAAGTAAAACCATGAAAAACATAAAATACCCTTTCTCCTGTTAGACACTTCAATTAATCAACAGCTATTGGTGGATAAGTTAAGTACTCAACAGCTTTGTCGAATAAACATGTTTTAGTCTAGAAACAGCTGTGAAAAGTTCAGCAAACTTTATTCTCTGCAGTGTTCTGCTAACTCTGGGATTTCTACTTTTCTAGGGAACATCACTTTTTCTGGATAGTATGTTGAACACGTAATTTTGCAGATACTCATGCTGTATAATATCAGCTCAATCTTTCAGTAGTAGCAAGCAAACTCACAAAAGCTTTGCCTCAGATTTCACAGGCATGTGTGTGCCTTTCTCTCAGTACCCAGGCCGCCGTGCCAATATGTAGGATTAAACTTTTTCCAAGGTTGAATAAGCCACCATCTGTCTATCTTGCGTGGTGCTGTGCGCCATCCGGGAGACTTGTCCCTTAGAGCATGTTTCCACCGTATGTCACTCCTGAGTGATCAGTTATGCCAAGACATTTGGGAAAAAATTACTAAGTCAAGCTGGAAAACCCTTTCTGAATTCCAGAGGAGGTTTGCCAAGCCTGTATTTGCAAATAACTTCGCATCCAGCGATTTTTGCATATATTGTATGTAATTATAAATAACCTTTACCCAAACAAACAAAACAATTATTTGGATGATGTACCTGCCCTCCATTGTCCAGAACTCATGTACTTTTTAGTAAGCCAAGAGATTCAGGTATGATGCATCTTCAGGAAAAATACAAGGAACTTTTACAGAAGAATTGTGACTTTTATGATAATTAAGTTAAGAAAGGAAAAACAGACATAAAGAATATATTTCAAGAAAGGCTCTACTTGGTATTTTAAAGCCACAACAAATTAATAATTTCTTTCAAAATACTCAACTAAAAATACCTAAGGCAACTGAATGCAAGGCTTTTTCCTAATAACTGTATCTAAAGTGCTCACCTGCATGCAAAGTGATCACCTAAACTAAATGTTAAACTGCTGATATATCATAGTTCATGCAATTAGAATTTGTCTAATAAAGAATATGACTATCCTATTCTAGATTTAAAGAACCATTTTATGTTCCAATTCCTCAATTATTAAATTAAAACTCAAGGCAGCATTGTTCTTATGGCCAGCTCAAGGCTGCTCATTTACATAACTGACTTTCAAGGGCACTTGGTTACACAGCAATTAATACCAGCAAAGAAATCTACCAGATCTGCTACTTAATGTTAAAGAAGACATTCTTGAGAACATTAAAAGAAGAGAGAAATTCGTAAGTTGTGCTTACAGCCTCCCTGAGTAAGTTTAACATGGGAGGGAAATCTATTCCTAAGGGCAACAGTAGAAGTATTAAATATCAGAAGACAAATTATAGGAATTATTACATTTAGTGGCAAAAGTGAGATGAGGAGCAGTACTGAAGTCTGAGAGAATATTCACAGAAGTCTGAGGATCCTTTGTCTGTGTTTTGCCTTCAGAGTTTGGACAATCATTGAAAAAAGGGGAAGATGTGAAACAGAATTCACTATGGCCCATTGGGATTTACAGAAAAAAGGGCAACAAAAAGCAGAAAAAGTTCATGTTAGACGAAGAAAACCAGTTCTGAAAAGAGGTGATTATGAAAGGAAAATGAGATAAATTATCACCTCAGAATGGATTACTTTTTTTTTTTTAATGTATTTACTTTAAACAGTCTCCCTATGCACAAAGAGTGAAGGTGAGAGTATTTCTGTCAGGTGACAGGTAACAAATTAATCTATGAAGTAATGAAAGCCTCATACTGCAACACTGACTTGCTGAATGGAAAGAAGAGAGGAAAATAAATATAGAACAGCTAGGCAAAATTTGACTACTTGCCTACATAACACACCTAACGATTTTGAAGCCAGCATATTTTTTTAAAAGCTCAGCTCCTTCTTGGCCCACTCCAACAGCCTGAGGCATTCCCACTGCTCGGCCAAGAGAGGCTGGAGATGCTGGTTCTACGGCATGCTGACCCTTCTTATCCCAACGGGAAACCTTTAGACTAACGTGTGTCTGCTCTGACTAACATTCCCCTTGCTTCTTGCATCCATTTACAGGTCCAAGTCATCTTCCCTTTAGGATGAAACATGATTTGGGTATATCACTGACTGACTCAGAGGGCTGCAAATGAGGACAAGAGGAGGGGAGGGAAATTTATCAAAGTTGCCAATTAAGAAAATTCTTACTCTGGATGAGCATTTGCGCTATGAAGCTGGTAAACAGCTTCCTCACAGAAGGAGCAGCTACTAGCTTCTGCATGATCATCTCTTGCCAGAACTACAGCAGAAACAATAGTTTCTCCTACAACAGTCATCATGAAGATCCCCACGTATCTGTATGGAAAAACTACGAAGTAAACAATATGAAGAGAGAAAACACTAAAGCATGGAGAAAGTTTAATTTTTTTCTTTCCCTTTATGTTCAGCTGAGGAGGCTCAGGATCTGTCACCTGTTTATCCCACACTAGTGTAGACATACAAGCAAGAATCCTATCAATCTTTAGAAAAATGATGGTTTTTAGTTTGGTTTAATCACTATAAGTCCCTTGAAAATGCTCAGCACATATAGGCAGTGTTAATTTGTGGTCCACTCCAAACATGTACTAAGCCTCAACACTCACTGTTGTTCTCACAAACTTTTTAGGAAACTCTCCTATGTGCCTGGAATTCATAAGCTCGGGATTCCAACAATCACATGCAAAACCATTCCGCTAGGAATAAATTCACTCTGTGGCCCAACTAAATATTTGTTACATAAACCCAAAACTTAACTGAAACATCTGTTAATAAACATAAGACTAGGACAGGTAAAAGGCAGCAACAGTGAAATTTATCTCCATAGGAAACCTCATTTAGAGGGGATGGCTGTGGAGACAGTATTTACAGACAACAAAGGCTCTCCAAGCACAAGGCCAAACTCGAAGAATTGTTATGTTCTCCGAGCCACCCATCTGCAGGGTATTTCATGTTTTCCCATATTCATTCATCAAAGTTCATTCCCCAGCAGAGACTTTGGGCCCTAATTGGCAAGAGTTTCTTTCACCGACCACAACCTAAGGGAGAAAATACCGGTTGGTGGAAAGCTATCAAATGTCACTAAAAACTGCAAAGGAGCCAGTCCTCTAATATAAAGTCCATTCTGCAAGCACTGCGGTACTACAACATAAAAAGAGTTCGTTCCTCAAAATGTTAATGCAGTATTAAAACAAAGTGCAGCCCCTTTTCTCATCAATAATCAGTATTCATAAACTAACTCAAACACAAAAAATATCTACATGCAATGTAAAAGTAAATTGGAGTTTATTGAGTTACCTTTGTTAGGGCTGCAAAAAGAGGGATTGGGGGGGTGGGGGGAAGGTTTGCTTTTTCCAAGCACAGAGATAAAGCAGTTTTCCTCACGTATCTTTCCTCTTCTTCACTTCCCCCCTCCTCCACACAAAACCCAAGAAAATCTGCCATTGATTTAGGTCAAAGGAAAAACAGGCCCAACTGCCGTAAGCCAAACAACGTACAGGTTTGCTATCTCCCCTGCTGTTTTGGCTCGAGCTCTTCAGACTGGAAAATTCAGAAGCACGATCTCCCAAGCTCTATAAATGCCAGAACCATCTAAGAGGAAAATAGGACAAGGCCACCCCCAGGCAAGTTTGTACTAAAATCTGCTGGCTGCAAGGCAAAAATACAGTAAACATCACATAGGGACAGACTGCTCCTTGGAAAACATTCCCCAAGCTTCCAAAGAAAGGCTGCTCTAAAGGGACTTCTTGAGAAAAAAAATGCAATGTTTTAAGATCCTTTTGAGGAGCTAGCAAGCTAATGGCACACTCAACAACAAATTGTGTGACAGGCAATATGTTTTTGACATTAATCCACAGAAGAAATGTAAAAGCGACATTGAACGTTCTCTACAAAGCGGTAAGAGATTCAGTATCCTGGAATATTTCTGCAGTTCACTAAGGAAATTTCACTTTTGTCTTGGCAATTGATTTCATGGAATAAAACACATAATAATAAGCAATTAAACCGTCAATATAATCATCTTGCCTTTTCAGGAAAGACAATTTAAGTTAAATTTTTGCAGTCCTTGAGAGGTGAACTTTGCAACTGATTACTGTATGTTTTACCGTGCTCTACACTGACTCAACCTAGAAAAACAAGCCAAAAACAGAAGTTGAAACATCCTTTTTCCTGTGTAGCTCCAATTTGCAGTAGCAAGAAGCTAAACAACATGCTCTCCACCAGATGGCTGAAATAAAAAGAACACTATTTCTGATTAATTAGGAAACAAATGAATCTGCTGTTAGCACAACAAGTTACCATCAGGAAACCTGGGCTCCCATTAAACTTTGGTACTCATGCTTTCTCTGCAACCGTGTTCAAGACCATCCCCAGATTTGTCTCTCATTTCAGAAGCAAAACATTACACGCCAGTCCATCACACACAAGTATCACATCACATACTGCATAACCAAAAAGGGTATTGGCCCTTTTCACAGACAAGTAACACGGTGAGAGAGAGAAGTTTCCTGAAAGAGAAAGTGCCCGTCAGAATAGAAATGAATGAAGGTCTCCTAGTGCTGAGGAATCACCCCAGGCAGAGTCGCTAGGTAAAACAACACATCCCTCGTCAGGGTTCAGTGAGCAATGGAGGCTCATGCGTGCACATGCAAGCTCTCCAGCTGGTCCGGGAAACGGAAATCCCCAGACCAGATATAGCACAAGGAGCATGGATGTGACAGCCCGAGCAACAGAGGCCAGCCCATGGTTCCCTGATGAGGCTGCCAAGGATGACTGTTAACATCTTGAGTGAAGGTTCAGAATACAGTTGCAGGCACTGGGAATGGAGCGGGGGGAAGACATAAAACACACAGAACATGCACAAAACACAGGAAAGTGCATGCACTTAGAACATGAATATAACATATGGTGCTACTGAGGTGAGTGACCTCGGGAAGAAGGGAACTGAGCTCACCCAGCCTGGGGAGGTGCGGGGAGTTGCAGCTAAAAGCTTTCGGTGTTGTCATTATTCCTCTGCTTTCAGTGGAAGACCTCCTGTTTCAGCAACATACAGTGTGAGCTCCAAAACTGAGAAGGCATATTCAGGAAAACCATGCCCTGTTGCTAAGGCGAGGATACTGAGACAGAGCGCTCTTAGTTGCATGAACAACTGCTTTTTCGCACCAAACCTGGAACCTGGTGTTTCAGTAACAGCGGTTAAAGAAGGACCACTTCAGAATAAGCTGGCAATGCACTGAGAAGGAACCTGCCATGTTTGAGGGCTAAAGCACAACCTCACCTTCTTTAACGACAACATGCGTGCCTAAAGAGGCACAATGCCTTACTGAGAACCCAGAGCTGCCAACAAACCCACACCACTACAACTTAAAAGTATTTCTCCTATGTGCACAACTGAAGTTCTCAAACACGCTGAGAGAATTATTTTCTAGGGAATGGTGGAGATATTTACTAGAAACTAAATCCAAGACTGCTTTTTAAAATCCAAGTAAAGGTACCATATCCTCTTAAGTAATGGAGGAAGCTGGGAGACTAAATAAGAAAAACCAAAAAGGCTTCCTCACACATTAAAGAAGGATTCCAATAATTTTATACATATAGGGAGGCCACTTAATTCAGCTACATGAGCTTATCTCACTTTTCCTTACAGACTTGTGATAGTTACCTACTGCGGGAAATACAAAACTGCAAAAGACCATAGAAAACACTAATGTTTCAAAATGCACCTATCCATTACATGATACTTACAATTACAGAAAAAAAAGATATTTTTTCTTGAGCATGTAGTGTCAGAAAGTAGACCGTCTAAACTTCCAGCAAACATAATATTCATTGGCACAGTGTTTTAAGAAGACCCACCTCTCTTCTGTTTGCTTATACTCTTACTTTACTTGATGCCTCATAGGACTCGTGTTGGAAAGGACAGTGAACAACTGAACCTGTGCACCCTCTCCCCATCACTCACAATATTGCAGACCTCAAGAATATCTTCCAATGTCTCTTCTTTCTAGGATAGAGAGTCCCAGTTTTCTTTGTACATAAGCCTTTCTGTATCTCTTATGACTGCTGCTTTCTCCAAATTTTTCCCATCCTACTGTATTGTTTCTGAGCTGAGGAGACCTAAACTGCACATGCTATACAAGATGCTGGTGAGCCATGAACTTACACTGTGGCAACAAGGATGCCGTCTGTTTAATTCTCTACTCCTTTATTAATATTTCCTAGCATTTGATTTGCTTTTGTCATCAGTGTGGAGGACTGAGTTCCTGTTTTACATTGCTGTTTATCATGATCTGGTAACTGACTCACTCATGGTAACCGTCAGCTCCAAGCTCATCATTTTTTAATGGAATCACAGTTATTTTTCCCCATGTAGATCACTTTCTATTTATCTGCACTGAATTTTACCTGCCCTTCTACTACTCAGTCACACGGCCATGTCAGGCACTCCTCCAGTTCTTCATGGTTCACTTCAAACTTACTACCACGAACAAGTTAGTATCATCAGCAAACTTTCTCACTTCATAAATGAGCCCCTTTTCCAGTGTACTTTTTATATGTTGAATACACCAACCAGTCCAACTACACTGGCGACTGTCAGAAGTGACCACTCATTTCTACCTTACTCTTCCCATCTTTTACCCACATATTAGCCCATGACATGACTCTCCTTCTTCATGCACAGCTGCTTGGCTTCCTTCTGGTAAAGAATGTTGTCAAAGACCTCTGAATGCCATCCAGATCTTTTTTATTCACTTGCGCATTCACTCCCTCAAAGGGCTTCAGTTACTTTGAAAGGTGGCATTTCCCTTCGAAAAAGAAAAGTTGACTCTTCCCACAGAGCTTGTATTCATTCAGGTAAGCAACACATTTGTAAATATCGCATTATGAAGTAGATATTATCCTTGCAACAGATGAATTCTGCATCTTTGCAGACAAGATGTAAGGGAACAAAGGAATGTAATTTTCTGCCTTTTTTAAAAAAAAAAAAGACCCATAAGCATTTGCTTCTTTTGAAGCCAAACAGCTAGGGAATTTAAGGTACCACCAACCTCTCCCCTTTATATATGGCTCCATATATGACTAAGTCGTCACAGGCACAATAACAATTTCTCCTCTTGTAACTCTTCAGTGAAGACAAGACTTCATTCATTTTTCTATCATTTTTAATCTGAGGAACAAAAAGTAAGCAATATTAAAAAAATTTAAAGTATTTTCCCGCTGTTTGCCAGATGTGTGGGACTGCCGGCAACTGCATAGCACCAGAAAATTTTGAGTCAGCAAGTTACAGCTTCTCCCAGGATTTCTCCTTGATCTTAGGCAAATTTCTACTATTCTTTACCAGATCAACAGGCTAATTTCCATCCCCCTTCTGGCTCATTTTTCCTGATCATTAAGTTAATGGCGCAGGGAATTGTGTCCTTTCAGCCTCCCATCCTAGCTGTTTCCTGCTAGCACACCACGGAGGACACGGGTACACCCACCTGAATTCTGAAAAGATCTGACAATGATTTGTAGGAGTTCGAGATGGGAAACTGATTCCACTTACTCCCATGTGTTCCTGCATTAACAGTAGCCACAGCCCAACCCTGAAATTTATGTCTGAAACCTGCAATGACTCCTCTCATAAAAGTTCTCTCCTAACATTTATCCTAGCACATCTGTAACACCCTCAGCTTCTTTGATATCACCACTTCCAGACTCTTCTATCTGGCTCATTCGCGTGAACGGTGGCCAGAAGCTCTGAAGAGCACGGGACACTAGATGAGTGCTAGCACCCTCAATTTGCATTACATCTCACATCAAATGACTAGTTTACCAACAAGCTAAAAAGACGAAGAAAGCAGCACAAAAAAAAATTTCCACGAAGTGTGGCTTCGTCATTAAAATCTCTCTTTATATGAGCTTTCTTGTTGGTTTCATTATATGGAGAGGCAGAGAGCTTTGTAAACAGATTTGCTTAGTTTCCATGTCTGTTGCCAAATTTCCATCCTGCGGAACCAATTTTAAATAGAAAAAAGTGTCTCTTCCCATCCTCTGTTTCTCAGTGTCATTCTTATTAAGAATACAAAGTAAAGATTGAACGGAAATGAACTAGTCACAGTGGGGTTCAAATCCAAATATTAACTTTTTTTTTTTTAATTGCCAAAAAAAAATCCAGATCACTTTGATCCATAATTCTTCCTTTCTTGCAGCTACGGAAAGTTTTTAAACTGAAGGCTGCCAACAATGACCTTGTTATAAACTGGAGTTCACAGTTATTTTTATGGAATTTTGTCTCAGTAACTTTTAGCTCAAGCAGTTCTCATGAAAATATTTCCAAACCACCAACTTGGCTAAATATTTCCAGTAAAGCAAAATAATCCCCAGCTCCTAAAAAAACTCTACTTCTTTTTTTAACTTCACTTTATCCTTTGGAAAACTAGTACAGCTTTAAAAATGGGAAAGACAGAAAAGGGAGAAAGGAGACAAAAAAAATCTGAGAACTTCAAACAGCCTGTAGTATCTCTGGGTTATAGCAGATGCAGAACTGGAAATGGAGATGAGATATGGGAAATAATCTCCCACATATACATAAGTATTAATACAATGGCAAATAAAAACAAAATTAACACTGTAATTCGAAACAGCATAGTACTTGCCTAGCAGAAAGCTCTTAAATAGATCCAGCCATTGTTAGCCCATGCTCACGCCAGAGTTTCCACAATAACGTAAAGGACCTCATAAATGGGAAAGAAAATCTGATGGACTTTGTATTACCATTTTGTTTAGCTTTTTCGGAGAGGGAGTACAAAGGAATGATTTATTATAAACTTTTTCGTATCTGTCAGATGTTGCATGATTTATGTAACTATCACACATTTGGCAAACTCGTCCTACCTACCCATATGCTAGGGAAAAGCTCAAACTGAGGAAGAGAAACCTTCCTCCACAAAGTAAATTTCCTCTTTGAGAGGAGCTGTGAGTTGCACCTAGGGCTCCAAGATCTCCGCGCTCTCCTCTCGTTGCTAGGACTGATACTTTCACATAACCCAGAACTTGCACATCTGCCTCCCTAGGAAGCAGAACTATCCATCTTGTGCTTTACACACACCAAAACAGCAGTTGCACTGGATCATTTCACATACCGGACCACAAGGCAGACGCAGTACGACCAAAGCAAGCACTCATCCACGCACCTACAATGGCTTTTTCAGAACGCAAGTGCCAGATGTGTTTGCACGACTGGCCATTATATTACCATCACTAGTGACCAGGTCCACTACCTGAAGCAGAATAAAAGGACACCCACATCCAGGAGCCCACCACAGACTCAAGGGCAGTCAGCTGGGCATTAGAGCTGCTCCGAGGGGACAGCCCACACAGGATGCACTGTTCTGCTTGTGACAACTCTTGATCTTTCACCTCAAGCAGAAGAGGCCCCCACCTCTGATCTTGAATTCAAACCTCATTCATCATATGTAAGAAATCAAAATATGCGAGCTCTATAGGTAGTCCTCAAACTGGTATTTTCCAGCTTTTTACTGCAGTACATAGGGAAAATGGCAGCAGCCGTGACGAGTGGGAGCTGCCACCAGAATACCTCAGCAGAGGAATGAGAGGAGTGTATGTAGAGCATGTAAGAAGCTATGGGGAAACAGAAGAGGGCATGCCACAGAGCACTTGCAGCACAACTTGAGAAAAAAGAAACCCTCCTCAAACAATGGGGCTAAAAAAAGAAACGGCAGTGAGGAAGCAGATGCTGAGAAGTGTCCAGGTGCAGAAGCACGGGAGAGGCTGTTCCAGGCAACCAAAAAGGTCCTTCCTTCTTGGCTCACCATTAAGACACATTTTAGAATTTAGCGTTTTAGAAACAGATTTGCAGAGCAAACTGGTAGCGCATTTCATTCACCAGAGCTTTCACCTGCCATATATCTATACAATTTTAAAATGTTTTCAACTGAAAACATTTACTAATTAAATACTTCGCATAAATGTCATAAACAGTTGCGTATCTTGGCAAATATGCACCACAAGCAGTCCTCACAACACAACCTCACTATCAGATCCCACGTTCTTTAGCAGGTTCAACTGTGAGACCAAACAGGAAATACCCTTTACCTTCAGTATCAGGAGTCGGGGCATGCTGGTAGACCTTGTGTGGGACTTTTCAAACTGCAGACGGACCAATTTACTTTATCTACTAGAGTTGTCAAGTCAATGTTTGTTGCCAACTTTGTTTGGAAAGCTGCTTCACTACCCTTTGGAGCCACTAGCCTTGAGTTGAAGAAAAAAATTTCCGTAAATCAAATATATACACACAGTTTAAAACTGTGATATATTTGAGTTAACTCAGGGAGTCTGTGATTTCAGCAACCACGGCAGGGTTTCTGAAAGGGAAGATCAAGAGTCACTGTTTTGAAAGGAAAAAGTGAGCTGTCAAGTGACTGACGGGGAGGTTGCAACAGGATGTTTCATTGCATCTGTAGAAAATAGCGCTAAGCCCATCCATGAAACAAGAACAAAAAAAGGGATTTAAGGCATTAAAAGATACAGCACTTGTTGTTTCTTAATTTAGAAAATGAATCCTACGAGAAAGTATGATGGAATAAGGGTGGGATGGACAGAGGGACAAATAAGAGACCTTCAGGACACAAGTAACTTGTCCTGACTGAACAGGTTCCAGCCAAAGTCTTATCAATGCCCTACACTGCCATTGCAAAGAAAAAGGGGAGCATATCCTCGCCCTATTCCCTTCTGGCCCACCTGAACACTAGATCTGAACCTGATGGGCAAAAGAAATCCTCAAGTAAACAGAGCAGGGAAAAAATGTATTCCATGTTCCCAAAGACCTTTTCCAATAAGGCTGTCACACCACCATCTCATGACTTGTACATTTTATTAATCTGTAGTGAAACCAGCTGAACGCAAATGTAGTCATTTTAACTGTCCACATTTCTACGATTTTGACAGTATGAATCCTAATCTGACTCCATGCATCCCTTCAAAACATTAGAAGTATATTCATGCTTCCTTAAAACCTATGTGCCAAATGATAGTTTTGGTTATGCCAATCAATATATAGGTAAGGCCAAACATGCATATAGAATGTAACATACTACTCAGTGGAGACTGTGTGATGTGTCACACATTGCTACTTCGACCCTTCAAGGAAAAAAGGAACATGTATTTACAGCTGAGTCCAGAGCTAGCCCCTTCTTTGAGATAGAGAAGAAAAAAACACAATACAGAGTCTACTTAAAAAGTAAACCAAAAGAAATTTGTCAGTTATGTGCCTAATCTTCTTTGTAGCCACATTAAGGCACCTTCACGTGCACAGAGCACAGCATGCTGTAACAACTTAGTCAACTATGTCACAATATTTCACCACATTTGTAAGTTCTGCAGCTTATGCAACCTCCCAAATCTTCTTCATAATACTCATCCAGCTAAAGAAAACATAAATAATCTAAAGAACCAATAATATACATGATTTACATAATACGTCTTGCAAGATAAGACTGTGGAACCAGTCTAATGAATTAAAGCAGCACTAAAACTGCAAGAGGTCTGAGTCAAACTAGTTAACTAGTCAAAACTAGTTAATGTCACATGATTTACACTGTTTTCAAGTATTCACGTACATTTCTGACTTTTTTGATGGCATTAAAAGACCTCACAGCAGACCCTATCACAGGAAAAAACTTACTACCTATTGCCACTGACCGCCTGGAGAAAGGTAACTCCATTTGGCTGAAAGACAGTGAGTGATCCATTTGGCTGAGAGACAGTGAGTGAACCAACACAACAGAGTCACCTGGGACAATGAGGGTGTGACGATCACTAGGAATACAGTGAAGCAAATCACATGGGTGAAAAAAAGTAGTTTTACGTATGTGGAGTATCTTCTCTCAAGTGGCATCATCTTAAAGAGCTTCATCATAAAGAGCTTCACCTGCGAAACCACCTAAACATGGAA
Organism: Fulmarus glacialis; assembly: GCF_000690835.1. Lineage (NCBI taxonomy): Eukaryota > Metazoa > Chordata > Aves > Procellariiformes > Procellariidae > Fulmarus > Fulmarus glacialis. Next base: position 83,326 of record NW_009213609.1, read on the forward strand.
GGAAAAAGTGATTCACTGGTAACTGTGTCTGAATTTTTCAGCATCCTGTAAAAATCTAAACCACCAATCTTAAAATGATAACTACTTCTAGAAGATCACAGTTCCATCTGAATTGTTTTAACCTACTAGTAACACTTTAAAACTATTTTTTCTTGTTGCAGCACTTTCATGTTTGACTTTTCTGATGTTCGTTTAACAACTTGCATTTTTTTGATGTTCATTTAACAAACAGGTCCAGACAGCTACTTTCCCTTTTCCTGTCACTAGGCTTCTGCTAAGCAGCAGGGGTAAAATCATTGCAATAAAAAATTTTAAAACACAGATTACTAGAAATATTTCAGCAGCTTTAGTATATAGAACTACTTGCAATTCAGTCAGCTCCATGCAGTAGTTAGGACTGATTATGTTACTTTAACTGTTACTGGTACCAACACAATTCCCAGTGATGAAAACATCTATGCAATGGAAAGCCAAGTGAGGGAGAAGTGGCAAGAACAGAAGAAACATGTGAAAATCCCAAGGAAAAGGGAAGAAAGCATATTCAAGCAGCTTTGGAAACTGCAAAGGCAGGCAGTGAACTGAAAATGTATTTTATGAAAACATAAAGACTGTTTTCCCAGACAGTTAAATATTTTTGTTAATAGCTAACACTTCCTTAATATATAATTTCTATATGGAAACATTAAAAGAAGGAAACAGGGAAAAAAACAGCAAGTGACATATACAAAAATTGCCTACTCGTTTCTGCCCATGGCCATCTTTTTCTTCTCCAGTCTGTTTTGGAGCATCTACAGCATTAACACAGAGAGAAGGCTGTAACTAGAAGCTTAAATATGACAGAATACAGACACTTGCCTTGCATGCACACTGTCACTATGAATTAGGCATGAGTTGACAAGCTAAAGACCTGGCTTGCAGTCTCATCATTCAATCATCCATCCAATCTCATCAATTGAGCAAGGCAGTAACACATGTCCCCTCTAGCTTATATGACAGCAAAACTGTGGGTTGTAATCACAGGTCATCTTCAAAGGACACTTACCATTACGGATGGTTTTGTTCCGAATCAATTGCTTATTGAGAATTACTCTAATATGATACTTCTCTCTGCTCCTTTTAACTGTTGCATTTAACACCGTTCAGAAGAACGTATCAAAATGAGAATTTTATAATTTCTTAGGAATAAGCTAACAATAAATGGCATTGGGTAGAATGCAAAATTAGCCATTTACAGTCCAAAAACTTTGACAAAAATAAGGTCATCTAGATGAACTTCCACAACTGAATCTCTAGCTAGTGCTAACCTATGGTGCCTTATTTACAGTCTAAACTACATTAACCATGTAGAAGCTGTCTCAAATTACCCTGGACATAAAAATTTGAAAAATACAAATGATAATATAGGTACCCTTAAAAAACAGTGCCTCATTTACATGTAGCATCTAACGTTTTTGTAACATGTAAAATGCATCCTTTGTTCTAAATTTGCCAAATCAGGATTTTGTTCTTTATTGCCCTTCTCCAAAAAAGATTGAGCAGTAGTTGTCCTCTCTTTTTACGGAACTTGAGGGGCAATCCTGGACTAAGTCAGCCAAAGTGTGACCTCAAAGGATGCTGATGGAGCCAATGGAAAAATAACAGGAAGAAAAGTTACATTTCTATAGAACGGATAAAAATAAAGTGAGAATCACTACTTCAGTGAGAGGATAGGCTCATTTGGAGCTCATTCACCAGTTTCTAAACACCAAGAATTCCTTAATAAAAAAGGCTCAAATCCAACAGACACCACAGCAGCATCTCTGGGAAACAACAGACGGACAGATTCTCCACTAGTTAGAGAAACGTAATCAAATCTCTATTAGCATCATTTACTTTGTGATAGTTTACATCAGCTGAGGATCTGCCTTGAGGATAACTGGAAATTTGTTTGTTCTCTCACATTGCTAGACATGACGCACATGCTTCCCAAATTCTACCAAGCTTGAACGAAATTCTAACCACCCGGCACCGACCCTGCATCACAAGTTTATTTTTCTCTATTACACCCTCACCACCTTCCCAAGCACATCAATCTCAAGCATTTGATAACAGCTACAGAAAATATGGGAATAGAGTTCTGTGACAGCATATAAACACTACCAAAAATATATTCTATTATCAGAAAATGTACTTTAGAATTTGCACTTAGTGAACTGTTAAACATACATTATTCCATCACACTGACAGGAATGCTTTTATCCAAGTCAAAAGTAAGGAACAGCTTTTAGATAAGGATATACACTGTTTTCCAAATAATTGTACTCTCAATAAGATTGCTATTATATTTTAACCAGATTCGTATTTTTACCTCAGTGATGTTATAAATGATCCCACATTTACCAGAAACTGGAGTACCTGAACTATGCTTCAAACTGATCCTCCCCATGAAATCTCTCCCCTCTGCTAGCTCTCCCATCCAGCCTGGATGCATCCTTTGCAGCTGACCTTTTTGTGTCAACGTCAAGGAATTTTCAACAAAATATTTTTGTTGTTCCAGAAACTGAGTGATGGGAAATGCAACATACAGGTAATTATTTACTCTCTCTAGGTCTATATCAGGTATAATTATTATCAGCTTGTGCAAAAAGATCACTTCAGTGTGGCAAAAGGTTCAACAGCATTCAGTCCAGGATAAGTCCTTAAATCAAAAAACACACTAAAAAATTATTTTAAATAATAAAATTTAGAAGTCAAGGATTCGTTTAAAGCTCAACTTCATTTTTATTTAAAAGTTTAAATATTTTTAAGCAGAGTAATACCACAAATACTGGTATTTGTTTTCTATCATACAGCAATCGTGATTACTTTTAAGACAAAAATTAAGTTACTGAACTGCAAAATAAAAGTATTTCTATTTTCAAATGAAATATTTAGCATCATCTTAACTCTGGAAATATTTCTTGCCCGTGCAATTACAGACTCACGATCTCATTTTCACTACATCATGTATTTTAACTTAGAAAACATACCAAATAGTTATGATAAGTCAAAAAATGCAAAGAGGAAGCCATGTGTGTCAATATTGGAGACGCTATTTGACAATGAAACTGCTGCTATTTTAAACACAAGGAGCAGCTAATGAGAATGGATGAATTTGAGAAGCCATGGCATAGTAAAGTAACATAACTGAATTTCAAGAGAAGCTAACTTAAAAATTAAAACCACCAGGTATTTAATAACTGGTGTTGCTAATATCTTAAGGAGAAATACTAGTAAGGCTGCTACTTGATTATTCCAAAAATTAAAAATAAAAAGGGGCTAAATGCACATAGAACAAAGCAAGTACTGTGGGATACGCACAACAGACTCAATCGTATTTATTTTTCTTCAAGCTCTAACTCATACTATATCCTCAAAACTACCTTTTTATTTAATCTTTGGCCAAATACACTTTCTTTCCTCACACAGGTGACAAATTATTTTCATTACAGTTCTCAAGTGGGGGAGAAGGAGTACCAGAATTTACTTTGATACAGTAAAAAAGAACTGGCTATCAAAAAAGACGACTCCTAAACCAAGATTTAAAGAAGAACTTGGAAAATTAATTCAGATGTCCAAGAAGAATAGTAAAACTAACACAGGGAGTGTCCAAGAAAAATGAGCAATCAGAGAAATACTACCTTTGGTGTACTCTTGATGACAACAAGCTCCATGCAAGCCCTGAGGAATGGTAGATATCCCGCAATTTCTTCCCAGTCACTTCTTTATATTTAACTTCAAATGTGAATGACAGGCTTCTACTTTCAGAGCTGCACTGCTCACTGTAAAGGCCACATACCCAACCAGGGACACCAGAAATGGTTGCTATTTCCCACAGTTAATAGAACCACCACCTCGCTACACTGGTATGGAAGTCCTCACGCTGGTAGTTCTTGTGGTGTAACTCTTTAGGTAAGTAGCAAAAGATCTGCTGAAAATCTGATGAAAAGAAGAATCTTACCCAGAACAGCTCCAGTCAAACATGAAACACAGTCTCTCCATATGATAAAGCAAATCCAAAAGTCAGTAGGCAGGGCTTTGGTATGACCTCCCTGCCAATGAGGATCCCGCAGTGTTTAACTGCAGGTTTATGTGGCGGTACTGGAGGATATTAGCACAGTATGACTTAGGAAAAAAAAAAAGGAAAAAAAAAAAACAAACCCAAACCTTGCAACTCAGTTTTTGGTATCCTCCTAAGATTATAACAGTTCTTAAGTAACTAGCTAAAGAAAAAGTAAACTTGAACCTACACACCACACCTAGTAACTTTTTTTCTGAAACAGTGCTTAGTTAGGAGGATTTCGTGTTCAAGGTGACAGACTGGCAGTAATGAAATGCGAACTCTTCCATTTCTCTTCAAAATGATAAGCAACAACACAGGGAGCTTCTCACATTGTCCAGTCCTATTTCCTTCTCACTTAATTATAGATCAGGAGTAATTCCACTACAATTAATTAAGTTACATCAGAGGCTGACAAGAGAAGCAGCAGTCTGTCTACAGCGTGACACAGGGGAAAGACGACTGTTCTCCCACCATGACCATTCATTTTTAGCCTCAGAGAACATTAACGCATTACATTTGCACTAATGACCTGAGCCATTTAATCAAAGGGCAATTAAAGTTCTGCAAAATTCAAGTCCTAAAGTCCAATCCTACTTTTTAGGGAAGTACCTTAATGAACAATGTAAAGACAAACCTCAGAGAAGGGCTCTCCAGCCTTCCTGTTTAAATTGACACAAGAGCCACAAGCAGAGGAAAGGAGAGGCAGCCTGCGAGGACACCCACTGCTGGAGAAGACTCCCCCAGCGTGGTCCTTCTCACCAAGACTCCTGCTTTTGGCATTGCATTTTGCAAACGCCCAACATTTGTTGGACAAAATGAAAACACCCCTCCTCATGTGTTTTTTTATTTGCTGCTTCACAGCCATATACTGACTGCTGTGAATCCCATTCTCATGTTTAATTCTCCCTTTTCATTGCAGAGGGAACAAAATGCTCTGGTGAACTAAGATGGGTGTACAACATCCACCCCAGAACCAAGCAGCTAATGCATTTGTGAGTCTGCCCCAAAGTGTGCAAGACATCAGACGTAAGGTGAGAGTTTTCAGGCCTGGGTTGGATGTGAATAAGTAAGCTACATGTGAAATTCAGCTATAACCAAGTTTCTTGACTTGGAAAGTGAGAAGAACTAAAAACAACTAAAATGTAACAGAACTCACCACCACTATTTCTGGGTATTTTTTAATAGTATCTACACTTTTTTGGTCATAATTCGCTGCTCCTGTGTTCTGTTTTTGGTTTATCCATTGGTGTCTCCCACATCCACCTCAGACCTTCAGCATTCTCTTGGTCAATCTCTTCCCTGCTTTGCTCATTTTCCTTCCACTTACTCCCTTCTCTCTAGTCTTTTGCCATACACAGCAGCTCCATGCTAGCTCTCTCCAGATGTTACCACCTCACTTAGGTTTCACCAACAGCAGAATGAACGTGACTAATTCTTACCCGGTCATTGACAGGTCACTGTGGAGTATCTCAAGAGGCTGACCCCAGTTGACTTGCTAGCACAGACTGCAAACTGGCACTAGGAAGATGGACCTTAAGCGCAAAGGGGGAAGAGAAGCAAGTCGAGATAAGCAGGGAGGCAGACGCACCCCGTGTTCTTTCGGGTGCTGTGTCTGTACTGCAGAGATGTTGCCTTACACAGCTCATCACAGGAAGCGGTGTGTGAACAAGAATCCTGGTGCTTTGACACTTTCAATGAAAAGACCACCCAATTACTGGAATGCAAAAGAATAAAAAATAGAATGCACAGGACACAGAATTTCTAATGGAAATACAGATTAGATATCAGAGGGCTAAGAAATTACCATAGGCTGCATTACAGCAGACAGTTTTAATACTTAAAAATTAGTGTACTTTATTAGCATTGGGAAAAATAAATTTGAAGTGACCAGCACATGACTGAGTACGATTAAAGACAAAAAGTTGAGCTGCACAAATCTGAAAGAGTCACCTTTACACAGTGGTGGCTGTTGCAAACGTGAGCTGCAGGGTGAGTAGGCACCTTCCAATCGAAGTAAGGCAGTGCAACTCAGAGACGGTCAGCTCCTCTCTGCATTGCACCTACATCAAAAAGCCACGACCTTAACAGGAAACTGTATTTTAAGTCAGTACCAAAAAGGCATTTTAGAACTTTCTGTTTGTACTTCAGTATTCCCTTTCTCTCCGTTACAATTATAGAAGATGGAGACATGCCACTGGCTCTGATCCATCCAAAACTGCACTGGTCCTCTATATTCCTAACAATATTTATTGACATTTTGATGGGGCCACCCTTACTAAACACTTGAACAAAGACAAGTTACTTGTTAGCCTGTGTGACAGATGGACAGAAGTCTGCTTTAACCAGCCATTCCAGATCCATTTCCACTTTTTATATGGCAGCATATGTTGTTGTTGTTTACTGGGACTGATTGCACAAGTTACTGGCTAACTTTACAGCAACCTGTTTGGTTTTTTTTCTTCCTTGGCCTAACTCTCAGACAATGCATATTTCTATATTTAGCCTGATGGCTTGAAGTGAAATAATTCTACTAGCCTAGCCATTTCCTCTGTTAAACAACAGAAATCCAGGGATTTCTGGATTCTGCAGGTCTTCAAGCCCCACCGGCAATCTACAGTTCCCTTGCAAGAACCTGCAGCATAACGTTCAGAAATTGCATAGGAGGAAGAGAGTTAGAAGCTATGTATCTTGTCAGCTGCAGCCTAAGTACCTACATGGAAGCCTAGCCTCACTGAAGTCTATGACCCTGTAGATCAACTCCAACCGAAGGGGGTGTTTTTTCATCTGTTTTTAAGTCAGTTATAAAAAAATGCCATCCATTGCTGTCATGCAATATGGTAGGGAAGTTATTTTTCCATAGTTATGCTTCACATCACCCATTCACCCACATCACCCTTCCCTCTACTCACTCCCAAATCCAGCAACTTCCAGTTGCTGACACAATTAAACAACCAGTTTTGTAATACTGGTCCCATACTGGGTCATTTACAGAGACTCCTTGTTTCTAAATAGTTTTTTTTCCTTGTTATTTTTCTTATAAATTCCTCCTGCTACCCCCTGCAGCTTTTTACATGCAGAGAGGACTTAGGGCCCCTGGAGAGGCATTTTCCCCAAACAAATGAGTGCTCTGTATTCACATACATCTGGGGCAGACCAAGATCACAGAACACATACATACATGCTCCTAAAGTGCTGATGGTGAAATTCAACCTATCAAGAAATCATCATTTCAGCAGAGTTTATTCTCTTAAACAAGATGCTTCCGAGTAAAACATAACTTGGTACCCCTTCTAGATGGAAGGCTGACTTCAGCAGCAGAGCTTGCTTGAAGAGATTTCTACCCCGGCTGACCACTCCATTCACAGCCCGCAGATTGCTGACCCTCCCTCTTCTTCCCCCACTCCAGTTGTGCCTCCACAGCCGCTTGCAGGGCTGCAATGAAACTGGATGGCTGAAGTGATCTGCATTAACAGTAACTCCCTTCCTCTTCCCACTTGGAGGGTTAGTCTAAATCCAGACCCTTTCAGCAACCCGCTTTACAGCACAGTGCCACAAACGGCTGTACGGGCACAGCTCCAGCAATGGTCAACCACCGTCACGTCTTCCCTCTAAGAGAGACTGTCGAGAATGGGTGAGACCCTCCCACAGAGACAACAGTGACCATTTTCTTTCCCAAAGAGATACATCAGCTGATGTGTTGCACCTGAAATGCTTTCCCGCCTAAAATAATGAATCCAAAGCAGATAATCAGCAGCAAAAATTTCGGCTCCAATGGCTCACATTTGAGAAAGTTACAAACAACTGAAATAGTCTTACCTAACTGAAAGCAACAGGCAACCTCAGCTACAGATGCTCAGTCTACTACAATCTGAGCATATATTTTTCCCCTTATACTAATTTATATGTAATAGTGTTATATTTTTGCATTTTTTGCTTCTGAAGATGACTAGAAAGTGTTTTGTGCAGGTTATTATTACAGCCACTTTTTATCTGAAAAGTATTCTCTCAAACTGATTGATACCAGTCATAAAGGCATACAAACTAAAGTATTAAGCACAACCCAGAAGACTTAAGTTCTTTGTCCATACAACTTAGTTATCTTTATTAAGACTCTGAGGCCTTATGTATCACAACAGTCCAAAAAATCACCTACAAAAAACAAAGATGAAAAGTTCTATTCAAGATAGAGACAGTTCCTCTAACTTCTGTTGAATGCCTACTTTCACAGCTGTTCAAAGAAAAGAAAAAGCAAGCATACAACTCTTCTTTCCTGGTTAAACCCAAACTCAAGAGGATTCTCTCCCATAAGAATTTCTCAAGACAGATTCTACACACAGCGGTCAGTGTTCAAAGCACGCAGCCCAAGGACAGAGCTCCACCTCCATCTGAGAAGTCACAAAAATACCAATGTCCATACTTCAGACAGTGAAAAACAACAGCAACTGATACAAGCCTAATACCTCAAGGTGTAAAATGAGATGTCGGGGAGGGGAGGGGGAAGTACATAACATTAAGGTTATCCTCCGGAAATAAAAGAATGGAAATTCCAAACCTCCACCTCTTTCATCAGCTTAATAGTCTTGACTATTGGCTTTCTATTCATAACATCATCAGATTTAAAATATACATTTCAAGAAAATATGAGGAAAACTGTTACCCTTCTATCATGAATTTAAATGAGAGAGGACATCATAGTCCGAGTAGCACATCCCCAAAGTACCTGCAATTTTATGTAAAATAATCTGCAGTGATTATTCATATTGCTACAGATCAGAAAATTGACACTAATATGCTTTTGGGCTACTTCTCTGGACAATAGCAGTTTTACAGGAGAGTCTTCCCTTCCAGAACACCACAAACAAAGGGTTTATCAGATTGCATCCAAGGCATAAATCAAGATGCCTCCTGCAGAAGGCAACAGAATGAAAAGAGGGATGGAGAACAAGGGGGGGTTTCTAGTCTGAGGCGAACGCAGGTACAGTGTAAGATCACACCCCAATCATCTCCAGTGTTATGTGGTAGATGAATGATGTATTTCTGAACAAAGGCATTCTGTAACAAAAGGGCCTCTCTCAGAGCTCATCTTTCACAGTTCCAGCAGAGTAGTAATGTTACCAGCATATGTGATTTTAAATACAATGTTCGTTCTTTCACAAATAGTTAAAAAAAAAAAGATCCCTCTCTTAAATCTCTCTTTAAAACCACAGATGGAACCACAACAAGGGAGCTTGTCTAAACTCGTTTACACTACCTCCCACTCCAAAATGCAGTCCCACAGAGGCCCTGACTACAGAGGATGTCTTTCCTGTTGTTTAACAGTTCTTTCTCTCCACTCCAGAAATGTTCTGGAGATAACTCAGACTCTTCCTGGTTTTTTGTGCCATAACCAAATATGACATTTACATGTGATTTCTGATACAAGTTCTTCATGCTACCTCCTCTAAAGCACCCTTTAAAGGAACAACTTAATGCTGAGCCAGAACTGCTGTTCCTCCTCAGAATGAGGATCAGAACTTAAGTTCCATGTTTTGAGGTCTAGTCACACCCTGCTCTGGGAAGAAGTATTAGCACAGCAGAAATGCTGGGGAGCTAACTAGCTGTTCTGAGGGGGGAAAGAAAAAGGGGGGGAAAAGAAAAAAGTAGATAAAAGTCTAATATTCTATTTCATAAAAGTTTGTATATTGTTCATATTTCTCTAGTATAGTCACTTGCCACTATGCACTAAGTGCAAGCTAATGAAGACTGGGTAAGTGCCTTTCCTCTTAAAAAGAACTGGAATGGGCCCACTGAAAAAAAACAAAGTTAAATAGTAAAACTCAACGGATGAAGGAGAAACAGTTTTTTCCAGTGTTTCCAACTGTGACATTACATGCCATTGCTTCTACTCTATTAACTCCCAACCACAAAACAAATCATATTGGAAATTCAACTTTAAAATGGTTAAGAGAGTAAGTGGGGAAGGAAAAGGAAATTATTAATCTTCTAGTGGAGGATAAAAATCACAATGAATGTATTACTTGGCTCTCCAAGTGAAACCCAGGGTTCTTCTGAAGCATACAGAGTACGCTGGATTGACATGATGATTCCCAATCAAACTGCAACACACCCTTGAAATTTTAACTCACTGATGTAAGGAAGAGCCATCAGAGTGCAAATAAACAGTCGTCTTTGCAGAAAACTAGCATAGCAAACACATTTTATCACAGAAAAAACAGCATCTAAAATAGGTACAGATGAAGTCTACTATAGAACTATTGTGCCACAGTGAAGTCTGAGCTCTTTATGCTACAGATCTAAAACACAAACATTTGTCTTGAGATCAGCTCTCAAACTCAGGAATAAGTTTGAATTTTGCAAGAATTATGATATATTTGCACTCATGGTTTCTTTAGTTATCTATTATTAGCTGGAGTTTAGTTGTCAAGACAACAGCTTCCACTTCTACAAAATGCTTTAACTGTAAGCAAAATGTCACAGTCAGTATCAAAAGTTCACCAGATTGGCCTTGTCTATAGCCAGGAAATAAGAGTATCTCCTTAGGACAAGGTTAGGCTGCCACCAGAATAATGGCAATCAAACACAAGGAGACTGGATATTTCTGAAAGATCACATGCACCTGGTAGAAACTGAAGGATTCAAGGAGCAGTCCACCTCATACAAGATCTGCTGCCCTGCTCGGCTTCTGTGCAGTACATTACTACAATGGCCATTCCAAAGTAGAGTATGATATGTGTAACATAACTGATGAATATGTATGTTTCAATAGAGAAAAATCAGATTTTACATATCAGAGATACTTTAGGATATGGCCAAAACACCCCCAAAACATCATAGTGCAATGAATTCGTATTACCAGAGAAATGGAAGTCGAAGGAACACAGCAGTTAGGTACTGAACATATCCCATGCAACAATGTGGGGAAAAAAGGAACATGCTCTCAGAAATCAGGTCAAGACTCGTATCGTGAGAGAAAGTGAATGGACACGTAGACATTTTTTTTGACTATGTGATGTAAGCATGACAGCAATAAACATAATGCAACATGAGTCACACCCAAAAATCTGTAATTCACAAGGTTCCTATCTGTCCACAAGTCACCAGTGGGAAAGCCTGCCAATATGCAGTTTAGTTTTTGTAAAATCAAGTATCTTAGGATTAAATCTATTTTCCTTATACTCTATTTTTCTCTCAAAATAAGTATTTTGTATTTAAAAAAAAAACCAGTAGACCAACATAATAACATAATGTGGATATCCTCTTTACAGTCCCAGACTCTTCACTGTGTAACTGTTCTCAGGTATACAGACAAAACAACACACCGCTCCTTGGAAGGTAGCTATGTAATCTGCTCCCTCTTTCCAATCATTTTCAGGTTTACATGAGCCATAGGTTGAAACAACAGTGTAACGGTCTACCCAAAGCATTCTTCCCACCCCACTGGTATTCATTCAACATAGGAGAACAGAAAAGGACAGAGGGAAGGATACTCAGGGGTAACCGTGCACAGAATACTCTAAAGGATTTAGAGTCAGTCATCACTAGTCACTCCATTTTAAAGATCCATGTGACTTTTTTTTTTTCTTTATATATAATGTATATATCCATGCATATACACACCCCCCCACAGTCATCTTCTGCCTTTCATCTCTTTGCCTCTCTAAATATATGCTTACTTTAACTTACAGAAAGCAATTGTACCCTAAACCCCAACCTCAGATGCAACCCTTCCCCTCTGATGGAATGCTTCATAAATACTTACAGTATTTAGTCAGAACATTTATTTTGTTGCAAGAACAGATGGGAATAAGCTACCTGAAAGCATCAATATTAGCTCTTGTTAACTCAGTTTGCAGGAAACCAGAATAGTTCACTGGCAGAAAAACAAAGAAGTGGAGAAGGAAAGGCAAGGGGAAGAGAAGAAAAGAACATCGATATACAAATAACCTCCTCAGTATGCCATACTGAGGGATATGTGGGGAAGGTGTCTGGCAAATTGGAAGCAGTCCTCTTGAGCAACAGGCATTTTTGTCAAATCTGCATTTTCAGGGATACGAGACTATTGTTGCCTGCATCCCTATGTTAGAACAGCTCCTCAGCTCAGTCAAAGCATCAGGCACTCATTTGTCAGATTTAAATCTTCTGGCCTCTCCTTTTTAAGTACTATGTTTTATTTTTATCTCACAGGTTATTTTCAACATGTGGCAAAGTAACCTCTATAATGTCTGAAGGAATCATTTGCATTAAACAGTGCCACTGATAATCTATTCAGATATGTTTCTTTTCCTTTAAGTTTCCATATTAACTTCCAACCACAGTTTGAACTCTACACATCATGAAGGACGGTTACAGCTGCCTGGGTTGCTGTTTTTAATTATCATTTCACACTAAGACTTAAATAATATCTTTTTTCTTTTTTTTTTTTTGTTAAAAGTCATTGCTTATTTCAATATCTTTGATAACACATTGTAAGCATCATAAAAAACTTCGTAATTTCAGCATTTGACATTGCACAGTTTTTTAACCGTAACAATAAAACCAAGTTCTTAGATGCTCAAAATATACTGATTCCTAAACATGAGTAATAAGCAATATTGTCACATCGTATTAATGTTCTTCTGGTTCTGGTTTTAGAAAGAACAATCTTTCTTTTTGAAAGTCTGTAAGTTAACCATCTTTTTCTGTATCTGGCATAAAATACAAGAAAATCACCACAGAACTGTGCACACTGCTAAAATTACACTGCTAACATTTCTCTTTCAAATAGCCACAACCAAAGACTATCTAGCTGCTGGGATCCTTCTACATAGTCTACTAACCTTAAGTTAAAGCAGATTACTTTTTTTCTTACACACACCCCAAAACGTAAAACACCAAGGTAAGCATTCCTAAAGCTTTACAGAGAGCAAATCTTGATATGTTCAATAACTCTCCTAACATCAAGAGGACTTAGTTTGCACAGACACAGTATGCAATAACTTAAAACGTAAAGACATTTTCCCCTCACAGATATGAGCAGAAGTTCAAATTTGAATATATCCCACATTTTCAGTTACGAACACAGACTTAGATATAAAAGGAGAATCTGTCTTGAGAGTAGTCAACACATTTTCCTGGTTATAACCTCGCTTGTGAACAGCACTCTTGCCAGTGAGCACAGCCAGCCATCAACATCAGCACAGGACTCCTGCAGAGTCGAGACCAGTAAATTTGCTTTCCTGAAAATCATATATAGGATATACTTAATTTAAGCTCAATCATCCAGTAAGTTGAACAGAACTGGGGAGGGAGGAAAATCATGTTACATAAAAAATTAAAATAAAAAAACTAAAACTGATCAAGGAAAACACACCACTGTGTATTGGTTTATAAACACATTTCCATCTCTTCTACTTTCCCCATTTTCATCACAACTGTTAACTTGCAGTTTGCCATAGGACGAGGCTGTTGGGGAGTTTTGTTGTTTTTTTAAATACAGAATTCAAACCACGGGACCAAACTGAACTCTTGCAGTGAAATAAGCATTGCCCATTTACAATTCATGCCTGTCCCCCTTTGCAGCTTTTAATGAAAGCGAGAGCAACGTTGGTGGCAAACAGGTGGCAAAGTTTGCCACTTTTCTGCCACCTTGGCAAGGTTTCTTGCGCTAGGAGGATGACATAAGCTCTACATCCCATACAATGTCCAAAAGTGACCTGCTCGAGAAGGCTACTTGAATATTCACAAAATCAAATTCAGACCTGGCATCCAGGAAACTCCTACTAAGCTAAGATTCCCAAAGTTTGTGGAAATGGATGGAGAAATAGTCTGAACAGCAGTGAGAGGAAAATTAAACTAACAGTGACAAGAAGGTCTAGAAGTCATCTTGGTGGTTCTGGATGGCAGATGGTCCTCTATACCAGCTAGTTTCATTAAATAACGTATGGAGCAAGAGCATGTAAAATAAGACAGGAAATGGAGTCTTATTCCTTCCTTAAACATTTGAGATAGCACAAATCTAACAGCTGCTCATGCAAAGAGAAGAATAACTGATTTTTTTTGTAAAATCATTGCAAGCCTCTGCAATACATATTTCATGGGTTTTTTTCTTTTTTATGAACCTTGCTCTAGGTTCATACTGGATTTCAAACATTAATGAACTTTCAAGTTTCTACATGCTAGCTTCATTTCAAAGGTTCTAGACCAAGGAAAACACATTTGTAAAGCTAATTAACATATTTAGATGCTTATAAGCGTGTTTGGGTTTTGCATTATCCATATTACTCTACCCCATTTTATCAGTAACTTTCAATTATATGGGGTACTGTATTTGTACTATTTACCTTTTACAGGCTATATAAAAATAAGATGAAAAACACTAATAGCATCCATAACTTTTTTTATTTAACATTAACAGATAAAACAACATTTTCAGACAAGTGTCATCGTTAATAATTGCTCAACAATTATTCTTAATAAAAAAACAATGCAAAAAAAATACTTCATGGTCAGCTCTTTGCAGGACCACCTGACACTACAAAGGGAATATAGGCACAAAAACAGTGCAGAGGAGATTGCACAATGATACTCATGCCACTTTAATCAAACTCTAATTAACCTGATGGTTTTAGGTTCTGACATAGTTTTGCTGAAAACAGACATACCTAATTACAACATGACTTGTTTATCCAGCAGCATACAAGGTTTTGACTGTAAAAGTGATGTTCACAAAACAAATGCACCCTGTAGCATGTAATTTACTTTGATATGAAAAACCTTGAACAAAAAAAATTACGCTGTGTCAGCAATCAGCTAAACAGAAATTAAAAAGGTGGCTAATTGCTTCGCCAGACCTAAACAGCAAGTATTTTAAAATAAAGTGTTTTTGTGTCATCTACCATTACTAGTGGGCCAGACTTTGATGTGATAACTCACTATAGGTTGTTCCACTACTAAAGTTAGACACTGTGTCCATCCTTAATCGTGTATTCAAGGTCTAGTCCCTGTTGAGCAATGTTGAAATAAGCCTGTTGGCTCTTACAGCATTAAAGCCTATCACACATTGAAGCTCACAGAAGAAACTTTCAAGGCGAAAGTCAAAGGCACTCTTCTTTTTCTCTTATTTCCTAAGCCTTTTTCTTTTAACTTAACTAGCATAAAGATTATAACACAAAATAGTGCCACACAGAAATGACTCAGCATCAAACATAAGGACTTTCCAAAGTCAAATATTTGTGTATGTCCCTTTTTTTTTTTTCCTTCCCCTATTCTGAATATCCAAATACAAAGACAAGGACTTAAAACTCTGTCACTGTGAGACCCAAGCAACAGCATTCCAGAAATTACTCCAGGAAGATGTACCACCATCCTGCATCCCCTTTTTTCCAGTCAGTATGTGTTACGAAGCTATCTTAGTATGCATAAACTAAACTAGAGAAGACAGTCTAATTTTATGTTAATTACTTCAGCAGAAGTCAAGCACGTAATCTTCTTTTGTAACAGCACTTCTGCATAACTGGACAGGAACATTTAATGACAGGAAAATCATATATGCATCAACACATATGAAGTGCTGGAAGAAGGAAAACACTTGGCTAACGGGCAGAAGACTTGACATAGCCAGTACTATGCTTTTCAGAACCAAAACCTCATTTGGTTTATTAATTAGCCTCAATTCAAAGTGAACAGAAACACAGAGTGGGTTCAAAATGATTAAGTTTCTGTATGTCTTCTTCCATTTATAGGAACCATTAAACTACATAGGATTAGCAGCAAGTAAACAAAACTGGGAAATCAGCAGTAGGAGATACAAAAAAATACAAAAACAATGAGGATCTTGCATAGTATCTGTACATGTAAGAAATGAAGAAAAGAAGATTAATATTGCTAGCAATCCAGTCAGACAAACCATATGCAATAGCTGAGACCAACCAGGAAGATGCCCCATCTTCTATACAGTAATATATACTCTCACACGGTAAAACAAATACGAAGAGGAATGAAGCAACAGAACAGAATGAAGCATCAGAACAACAGAGTTTTAGTGATTTCCCTAATCAAGTTCCAAATTTGCAGTGGAAATGCAAGGAAAGTAAAGGAACTTAAAAAAAACCAAACCCAAAACAAATAAATGTAACTAAATAATACAAAGCAAAGCTCCCAAACAAGAAGTTTTCAGTTCTTGTCAGAAATACTCCTGTGGATCTGTTTTCCATCAGAAAATCAAATGCATGAAAACAGAAATATTTCTTGTAATGTATCCTTTTGATGACAATAACAATGAAATAAAAACTGAAATAGGCATTTTATAAGATAAAAAAATTGCAATATTTCATAACGTTATGACTCTTCATTCTAAATTATTTCTTCTTTTATTTTGCATAGTATCGTACAAGACTACATAAGAACACTTCAATCCAATATAGATGTAATTTTTGTGGAAAAATGCAAAAATGCTTTTTTCATTCTGTTTTAAAACAATTAAGTTTTGATACAGTAAGCTTTCCAGCAAGATGTAAAATCTCTTTCTCACCAAAAGCTTACTCAATGTTACTCTGACCCATCAGAGTTACCTCTGAGAGGACATCTATGTTTTTATAAGACAATATGGGAAAGATTCTTTGACTGTGTTTTGTTTAACAATGGATAGTAGCCCTGTGGAATACAAATAAAAATACATACCATATCAGTTCATATCAGTGAAGTATTGTCAGCTGTTTCCCTTCTCAGAAAGTAAACTGCAAGATTCTTTACTAATTACGCAGACAACACTTAGAAGAGAACATCTCAAGGAAATAAAACAGTGTTGATTACTTTAAATACATGCAACAGCTTCCAGCTACTCATGAGATGGTAACTCCCTCCCACTCACAATAAGAGTTTGTGTCAACTTTGCTCTTTTTTGGCACTCAAAATATTTAGAATTAAGGTTGGTTTTAATATTTAGAATTAAGGTTGTTTTTTTTCATACTTTACTTTCTTCCACTTCACCTTTACTGCACTTCTGCCCAAACACAAGCAATTGAAAACATGAAAAAAAAAATCAAGTTTTGAAAATGAAGATCTAAGTAACAAATTTCTAGATTCAAGAGTATTTCTTCAGAAAAGCCTTAGTCCTATTACTGCAGGTTGGACTAGATGAAGGTCCAGAAGGTCCCTTCTGACCTGAATTACTCTACGATTCTCCCTGTATCGTTGGAAGATGAAGCAAGAGTAAGTACAGTTCACCTTTTCAATCTCTGTTTTGCCTGGACAACTCTACACTCATGGAATTGTCCTGATTTTACTTTCACCTACTTTTTCAGCTTAGAGCTGCTACTATGCCCACAAAAAAATGTTTTACACCTGTAAGAAGAGAGGCCTCTAGTGTACAGCCAAGAAACATTTTTTTCTGTGCCTTATCTAGGATCTATTTCTCAGCCTTATTTAGGACCTGCATAGACTACTAATTTTTTCTGGAAGTTCACTAAGTATTTCTATCCATTTTCACTAATTTTTAAACAATGACTGTGAGGTAAAATTTACCAAACTCAGTAGATAGCACAGTATCGGCTCCAATCATACAAACAGCTGTATTCAGAAAAAGCTGCAATGGTCTCTCAAGTCCCAGTGAAATCGATGTGATGCTGCATGTAAAATCCTTTGCAAGATATGAGTGAAGATTTACTGATGGACCTGATTGTATAGTGGTTTGTCTGAATACACACATGCATTTTTCCACATTAAATTCACCAGACTGCCTCAACACAGAGTAATATAATTGCCATTAACATAAAACATTCTTTTCATCTAGATTTGCATTTCTCCTGTTGTTTTGCCCCCTTCTCAACTCAGCTGTGACTCACAGACAGATTAGAAATCAGATCAGCCTAGAATTTGCAACAGTGACTTAGCCTCTTTGGACTAAAAATAAATGGTAGATAGAGCGGCTGGGAAGAAAAAAATACCGATGACAGTCAGTCCCGATGTGCTCTATTTTACCACAGTAAGAACGAGCAGTATCTGAAGGGCTTCTCTTCCCACAGTACAATTCCATCACAATTCCTGGAGCTCTGATTTTGCAGGGCCATCTGAGAATACAAATATCTAGAATGCGTATGTTGAAGACTATGAACCCCTTAATCTTGAATAAACATTTCTGTTAAAGCAACCAAGAGAGAGAATCACCTGGTTTATTCCATGTAGCTGTGTAAAATGTTTACTGTGACAATTCCAGCTCTGATCGCTGCAGGAGGAAATCCTCACACAGCTCTGTATGCTAAAATAATACCCTAAAGTAGTAGCAGCATGATTGGATTTCTACACGCATCTAAGGTCACCCAGGTCTTGCATCTCATCTGTTGATCGCTCCACCACCCAGACACCTGCACTGCATGGGCTCCCCACACAGGAAGGCTGGAGCAATCTCCTAACAATGTGCTCACTCGAAGTTTGAGAGTGCAACATCCTGAAGTAGACAAATAGATCAAACCCATCAAGCTACAAACTTCCTGACATTCTCCAGAATGGGCATGGTTTTTTCTCCAGAGCGCAGAGATTTTGGTATTAATTTGAACAGGGAGGAAAGCTGGTTTCTGCTACACAGAAACTACATCTAGTCAAATAAATACGTCATTAAGCTAACTAGCTACAGGATTGTCTAGCAGATGGATGACATCTTGGTTGCTAGTGGAACACTTTTCTATAGCCTTGTTTGAGGCAGACACATATGGCTCTCCCAAGCACTGATGCAAGCTCCCAGATGGACTAGATCATTGCTGACACCTTATTATAAACCCTAGAGATGAAAGAAGGGAGCACAATTTTTGAATCACAACATAGGACTCCGAAATATTCAGACTTCCTAAAAACCAAGTTTACAACAGAATATCTTAATTTCTTTCTGCTGAAAGAAGCTACTTCCAACGAGGAACAGAAAATAGGGGAAAATGCTATATTGAGGATTATTAGAAGAACCTTGAGGAAACTTAAGGACCAGAAGATCCTTAATATAAATGTATATCATAACTACATATATGGAGTTACAACTATTACAGCTCTGAGGATGCAAAAAACTATCTGCTGTGCAGCTGTTACTGACACCAAAGAGCTTCCGTCTGGAATTTCTGGATTGGGGTAGAAGGCGAATGGAAAGAGGAGGAAGCCATTTAGACATTACAGATGCATGAAGTCTCTGAAATGTCTGTATCCTAAAGGACTGGGGCGGGGGGGACGGGAAGAGAAGTCTAGCTACAGGAACAACAGGAAAACTAGCAGAAATATGTGGGAGGTAATAAAACCAGTTGAATACAGCATTTGTTTTTTGGTAGGTGTCAGAGACACCTGAGAACATCTCAAGTACACGAGAGGAGTATGGCGTATTTTACACGTCAAGGTCAGAAACAGGAAAAAAATACTCATTTGACATTTTTAGGCTGTGAAAAAAGACTATCCTTAGCATCCAGTAAGAATTTTACTCTTCTCCTTCACCCAAACATAAGACTCAAGATACCAGGAAGATGACTTACTACATATTTTCTCTTGCCTCTAATATCTGCTACACCATGTAAACCAAGAAAGTTAGATCTTTGAGACTATTGCAACTCTGTGACAAAACTTTTCAATTTCAAAAACAAATCAACTCACTGACCCCAAGAATATGTTTGGAATTCTGTACACTCATGAGTCAGGGAGATGCTTAAGCTGCTAAAATCTATCTGCCTCTACTTCAGTGCCCATAAACTTAACAAGTATGCAAACATCTTGGAAGCGTCAGCTAAATGTACAACAGCTAATATATCACAACTCATTTGTCTCTTCATTTTCTAAAGGGACACTTGTGCTTTCAGTATCTTCAACCATAAAATCATTTCAGTGTATTGAAATCAAAGTTGCTCCCAAGTTTTCATTCACAGCTTTTAGCGTGGCTTTTATCTTCTTGGCCATTTGAAAGTTCACAAGGTTTTTCTTATAAGGAGAATACAACCACCCTTGAATCATCTTATAAAATAGAATGTTTATAAATAGAGACAAGGGTATCCTTTTCCTCTTTTGAGAAATAATACAATCTCTATCTCCATCACATCATGGACCTCAACAGGAATGTCCAGGAAAGTCTCAATTTCCTAAGGGTCACTTACAAAAGGGCGTAGGTAGAACAGAATTTCCACTTACGCACACTGCATTTGCAACTACTTCAACTGGACAGTTCCTCTTCTCTGCAATACAACTGTCCCTCTGGGAGACAAGTTCAGCTGGACAAAAACAGAAAAAAAGACAACAACTATCCCTCTTCTTTCTCAGAACCCTGAAGAATATATGCTTCATCATTTATTTTAACCTCTCAGAACATAAAAACTTCAGGATATTCTTTCCTTCATGTAAGTCTTCCTATGCAAGACATAGGGAAGCACAACTTGCAAACCTCTGTGGTCAGAGCTGACATGACAAAGGGTAAATTAAAGCCTTTAAGCAGCAGAGGCTTTGGTTCTCCTGAGGTACTCCTTGAGATGAACTCTGGATTGAAAAGAAAGGGGAAAAGAGATATTTATCAGCATCCATGAAAGCACAATTAAACACAGCTCAGACTAGAACTAGTCAGTTTCTGGGCTGCAAGATATTTTCCAGTATTATTAATTTGTCTCAAAGCAGACAAACCCCCAAAATCTCCTAATTTCCTACCAACTGAAGACTTCAGCTTTACAACTGTCAAATAGATCGGATTTTTTTCTTAGTTTTACTCTTTAGAGGACTGACAGTTTCAATATGTAGATACAGACGATCACTGCAGGTCCCCAAATCTGAGGTGCATCCACAGGGATTTCTTCAGTCCTCGACTTTGCAGCAGATTTCTCACACAGGCTAAGGAAACGACATGTTCATAGAAACACAGTGTCCCTGGTCACAAAGTAGGATCCCTGGCAATTTAGCTCCATGCCGAGTACCCTGAAAACAGCAGGCCTCTGGCCAAAACATAGTTCACCAGGAATCAAAGAGAGGTTGTGTCTTATTTTGATTTCAGTGAAAGTCTGTCAAATCTAGAATAGTTGCAATGAAACGTCTCAAGTACAATGAACCCCCATTTTCTGACTAAATTATGTTCACTTGGAAGTTTGCAATTAGCTCCATCTAAGATGCCTCTTAATAGCAGCATCATGAAAACTGATCAATAACAAGCGACACGGAGGAAAGTTGAGATAAATCAAGTACAGTATAAAACGCTGAAGTTAAAGCATGGTAAACATCTATGTCAAGAGGCTCTCACTCATACACAGATGGTTTTAGATGACTGTAATTTAACTTCTGTTCTGAATGATGTTCTCCTTCAGATGTAAAATGACCTTTGATTGATTCAAGCTAAATATATAAGGCTGTTCTATATTCAACACAGCATTCACACACAAGTTTAACATACTTTAACATATACATCTTGACTCGACACTTCAAGTGATTTGCTTTGGTGTCTCCATGTAGACATGATTAAAGGCTTTTATCTCCAACCTCTAACAATACTCAGAGGAAAACAGGGAATGGGAAAAGGCAGAGTCTGTTGCTGGTTGCATATTCAACTGAAGAGAGAACTCACCGTTTCAACAGACACTTTCAGAACACCTTACACATCTAACTCCCACTCTACAACCTATAGAGGCTCTCCTTTTCCTCTCTATATTTCTTTTAATTCCTCTTGGTTTGCTATATTTTTAGGTAATTTCAAACAAAATTAAAAAGAAACATGAACCAAATGCTTAACTCATTACTGCGCATTATCAGCACTAACACACATCAGCACTGTGACATTTCTTTCTTGAAATTTACCTACTTGCCCAGCCACCACCTCTGAAAAAAAGGAGACCAAGCCACATAGATTATTGGAGCTTTCACTGTAGAAACTCTGCATTATTCCAGTCGTTTTCATCAAAAAGCTGTAAGAACATTATAACAGAACAGTGATTTTCACCTACAGCTGTGAGTTTCAATCCTCATCTCTGTACCCACTGCAGGTGACTTCCTCTTGCAATTAAAGAGATGTTTATCTCCCTAATCCTTGGTACATTAATCCCTACATTAGAAAGTGATACCACCGTTGTTATCAATCTAATAAGGCACTGTAAGAATAAAGATATTTGTAAAATGCTTTGATGAGAAAGCTTTGCCATAAGGTGCTAAGTAGAACAGGACAGATAAAGCACACATTTGACAAACATTGGCAGTATTTCTGCTCATCAACAGATGGTAGCTTCTTAAAAAAATTTTTATTATTATAAGCTATGTGAAAGTAGGCACCAAACAGTACCTGTATTCAACATAATGCAAGCTGCTTTGATTGGATAGATAGACCACATGTTAGGCTTCCCAATTAAATAAGTGTAACTCATAATTTAAGACATTTTAAATGAAAATGGAGTACTTGCAAAAAGTTAATCTCAAATGTGCTGTTTCTAGAAACCTACTAGGAAGGTTACTAAAACAGTAAGAGGAAGGTGAAAGGGTCACAAACACAGAAAACATCCGTATTGGAAATATTCATAGAAGCCCCTTCCTCTCCACTTCCACTACCCATACAAGTCTGGTGAGGAATTATAGTCAACACAAACCTTTTGTAAAACAAAACATCTATTCATGAACTGCACTGGCCAACAGAGGCTATTAGTCAGCCCAAGTCTAGCTTTTATATGACCAGATGCAATCTCTAACTTTGGAGTATTGTATCTTATCTGCACATATTTTTACAAACGTTCAGTTTCATTTTGCTTGACACTAGTTAAGCAAAACCTACAAACCAGTTATCCATTCAGGTGAAATTATAAGAGAAAAACACACACCGATTTGGTATTTCACAGAAGGCGCCAGTTCAACAGCTATGGAAATTAAGTTAGGTTATTTATAAGCGTTCCTTACATCTTCTCTCCCACACCTTCTGCTACGCTCCTCAACACTGACCCATAGGGCAAAAGCCAGGCAACTCACTTTTGTCGTACGAAAATCCCCAGCAAACCATGGCAAACATCCAGCTGAAATTCTATATAGTACAGGCCAAAAATACCCTCTACAAATTAGCATCACTAGATTCAGTAACTAATGGTTAAGCAAAAGCAGAAAATGAAGCAATACCTTTTACACCCAATAGTTTAAGAAACACTGCTACATTTAAGCAATTACATATAGTACATCCCTACTAGATATAGGACTTACAAATGCATATTAATTCTTGCTTCATGTGTCATTAACACCTAATGGAATGTTTAAAGGTGTTTACAAGTCCAAAGTAATAATGGATCACTCTTAATTAACACACAGTAAAAATTTCACTGAAGTCTCCGTGGAAGAAGAACGTTGTTAAAGAGATTGCTTCATATCTCAGTCACAGACTGCCCCCTCCTTTCCCTCTATGAAATGGAGAACAAGTAGGTTACAGGTGTGAGAAACCAAAATAATAGGGTCAGATACACAACATAAAAAGGTAATTTAAAAAGAATCACACATTTTCCTTCTAATAATCTTTGAAATCAAGAAGAGTGGCAGTTGTGTTTAAAAAGATACAGTACCATCTGAAGATGCTTGCAAGTATGAGATGCTGAAAATTAAAGACAAAACACAGTAGCCTTTTACTGGCATATGCTAGGCACATGAGTCAAGCCTTATTTTAGAATTCTGAGTAAAAATCAGGGTTTATCCAGAAGAAAACACTGTTTTACCAATCTTCTCTCAATGTGGGAGAGATTCTAGATTTTACTTTATTAAGGATTAAAATTCATTCTCACAGAAACTCTAACAGAATTTTGTACTGTCCTCTAAAATCACGACTTAAATACATTCAGTGGTCAAAGATTACAATAGAATCATTCAAACCTCAAGATACTTATCACACAAACATTCAAAAAGGCACATCCTCCCTAAAAGCCAGTACATCTTTTACAGACAGTTTCAGAACATAGGAACAAATTAAATACTGAATACAAAAAGAATGGAGATCTCCTAACTCGTCTTCTACTGGCAATAGCAAGTTCAATAATGTAACTACATTTTTTTCAGAAGCAGATTTATTATCAGTTTTCAACAAAAAGGGTACCAGGGTGTTTAGCATGGAAGAAATCAAGAGCACTAGAAGATGGAAACAGAATGAAATTCCTACAGACACTTAATCAACCCACTCCATTCTCATGTGAAGTGTTTGAGCAGTGTATCTTTTCTAGGAGATACTGTCCTGCCTTTTAGAACTAATCCTAAACACATGCTAGTTTAAAAATGTAGGTTGTTTTCCCTGTCCTATACACAGCTAGGAGTCAGTGTCAACACAGATAAAACTTTGCAAAGATCCCCATACGACTGTCAAAATACGCTTCTTTTTCCCACTGCAACCAGCATTAAAGTTCAGTGACTTTAGTATTTTTATTTACCATCTCATCTCAGTGAAACCAAACAAAACCAAACAGGAGCATCTGGATTACAATTTAGTCCTACCCAAAAATACACATCAAGAAGGTGCCACTACTCTACTGAGTAAAATTCCTCTTAAGAGGAATAGTTCTCCAAAACTGTAAAATACACCACTGAAACTTATACTGAAAAGCACGTAACAAGCACACGTTTCCAAATTTAGCCATATGCAAAACACTCTTATTAGTATTATTTTGGATTAAAAAAAATATTTTCAGTCATGCCTACCAACCAAATGTCTATTTATAAATTTGTCTATATAGGACTAATGCTTTTTTGGCTGGGTAGGGGAGAGACTAAAGCCTGGGAAAAATGCTGAAAATGTTCGTGCTTTAAATGTCTTGAAACAATGTTCCGTTCAGAATATAACTAAATTTGCTTAATCAGTTTCAAGCTTTAAGACTAAACATTCGATTTAACCCAAAACAATATATTCTGATTCTAATGGCACTCTAATGGAAAAATGCCCTAGCTTGGCATACGACTGATTTTTTTTTAAGTTATCTAGCCATCAGAGAATCTATTACACCTGCAGTTCTATTTAACACGTAGCAAAACCTAAGCACAGTGGCAGCAGGCAGAGCCACACACCACAGGTTTACGCTGAGCATTAAGTGTTCTAGGAGCAGTAGTTTATTTATCCCTGCCATGTAACTTTAACAGCCTTTCTGTGTGGATGCTGGCAATCACTGACTTCCATTGTCCCCTAAATTGTCTAACAACATTTTCAAATGCTTTTCAGTTTTAGCAGATAATAAAACATAAAATCACTATCATTTCCCATCCTCTTTTGCTGCTCTCCTCAAAAACTAACCCCCCTAACTCATAAATTACTTTCATAATAAAACTATATTCCTGTGAGAACACAGCTACCTCAATTTGGAGCATCCAGACTCCTGCGCCCAATGAGTTTTCAAAATCCAGCGGTAAGGATTTCTGATCAGTTCCTCTGCAAAATGCAGACATTAAAAATAAATTACGGGTGTGGATGTGTCGCCTTCCCAGCCCCTCTCCCCACTGCACGCACTTCCACCCCCAGCTTCTTTGCTGGTTTTCATGCAGATCTGTGCCAGACGTTCGGCATCCTCATTAAGTGGTGTCTGGCAACCTGCCTAAGTTTTAGTGGTTCTGGGAATGCCAATATATTAACCAGAGGACTTTTTGCATACCCTAGAGAGATTTTATTCTAGAAAAGTCAGCCATTTGGCACAAAGAAAACTTACTTCAAATCTAGCAAAGCTCTCCATTGGCAGTAAGAAGAGAAACTGCATTTAGATTCTTCCTAATTCCTGTCTCCTATCTGAAAGAAAAGTTCGATGTAGAGCAAGATCATCCAAACACACGTTTAAAAGGTCAGAGTGCTGCTGTAGTAGGATTTTAGAGAAAAGACAGGCAGATATGAACAACACAGACACAGCACAACATCAAGAAAATGATTCATTTTCATTCCCTTGTCTCTTGTGACCAAAATAATCTTAATCAGGAAGATTAAATTTACCCATTATTATGCTGAGCGATAATGAATGGTGATATGGGTATTTGCAAATTTCCATTGCTTAACTAAACAATAAGAAAAAGCGTTTAGTAAAATGCATCTACATTTAGCATATTCCAAATATGCTAAATCAAGGCATACAATACTGAAATGCATATATTAAATAAATATAGATGACGAATACACAGACATTTTGCCAGCATGAAGTACAGAACACGCTGTAATCTTGTGATTACTCTTATTCACCTGCAAGCATTCTTTCTACTGCAGTTCCCTTACAGTTACTATTACTCAACTGACAGTCTCAGAAGTAAGCAAATAAAACTCCTCTCTAAAATAAAGAACTTAAATTTCTCTTTCAAATACAAGGTTCAGAAGAACACCATGGGAAAAAAGGTCAATACCTTTCCTTCAATGGAATATTCTGCCTGTGCAGCACGTAGAAAAAGCTAAAGTACACTGCACAAATGCATCATTATTTCGTTCTGAGACCGTTTCTGCAGACTTACATACCCAGTGAATCCATTCATTTCAAGAAGTTATTCAAGTATCTACTATCATTCCGATACCGCTATCCATTATCATTAGAAATTGCTTCAAACTGACATTTTCTTCAAACTTATCATCTTGGTTTGTGCAAAAAATCGCTTACTTCCTGACAGCAGCTCCAAAATGTCACAATCCCTTTACAATGACCAATTAGCACCACAGATTTAACAAGAATCAATTAAAATCAATTCAATTTAAATGTTTTAGTGTACATATTAAAGTCTGGCAAAGATAAGATTATGTTTGGTGGGAAAGAAATTTTTAGCTATCTAGGCTGCCTTTGCTTAGATATCAACCTTCTAGGCAAGACGGCTATTCTTAAAAATAGCTGTCAACTGAGAAAAGAAAATGTGTATGTATGAATCATTTCACTACAGGGTTGGATTCCCAGCAACTGATGCACCACTGTTCTGGCATCAGTGCCTTTAACGAGCAGCTGATACTAGCTTGGTGCCATTGAAGAATTTCACGGTTACCACAGAACCAATCTGCAGAAAAATTCATCTCTAAACTCCTAGAAGTATTTGTATTCTATAGCTGGCAATTCACTTACAAGGAGCTGTTTTAAGCTATTAGAAACTCCAGACAGAAAAATACTTTTCCAAGACCACTCACAAGTTAAATGCAACAACCATTCCTGCAGTGGGCAAGCATGCACTTTTTAACACTTCATTTCTCTTAGAGATTACACTGAGTTAAATTACTTTTAAGACACCTTTCTATTATTTCAATAATCATTTACTTCATTCTGGCACATCACATCCTGAAAGTATTCCAAATTATCTTAGACAGCGTCACTTAAATACAACCAGTGCTTGGTGGAAGGGCAGCAGCCACTAGACAGAGTACTGTAGAGCAGCTGTGAAAAATAAGTTTTGGTCAAGAAAATCAGAGAGAAAACTTCTCTCTCCCCCCATCCCTGCCCAAAAGACATGGTACTTCCACTGCACAGAAAACTAACAACTCATCTTTTCAAGTCTCACCTTCAATGTCCTATGCAGAGAAAGTAGCATTTTATCTACTAAAAAATAACAAAGGGACAGGTTAGTTCTAAATTCTTAGGTTAAGCTACTGTTCAATAGTTTTTATCTTACCAAACTTAATACAACTGTGCTCAAATCTTGAATCTCAATTTCCTTCTACTTTCGCAAGTTTTCTTGTACCAAGTCTAAGATGCTGAAGACTGAATTCAAACTTCATCAGTCAAATGCTGCCTAGTGCCTGTAATGTTTCAATTAACATAAACCAATGGTCTGAAATATACTGTCTCACATTGTTAACTCATTCTGCATGATACATTTATCATCATTTAGGCCCGCACAGGCACCTGAATTTATTGGAGAATACTGATATGCCTTATGTATATGCAACAATGATCTTCCCATACCTAAGAGTCAGAATTAAATATGCTACTATAAACACAGAATATATAAAAAGATGTATTTTTACTTCTATACATAACTGCATATAGTTGACACATGCCAATTTAAGTTCTCCTCTCGCTGGTCACTTTATGTATCACAGTAACTTAATACCTGGTGCTAAAACACCATACAGGTATAGATGTTAAGAGTACCATCACTATTTCAGCTAACATGGACAAGGGGATGTTGCTTAGACTGCTTCCCACCAGTGCACTGGTTTTCCAGCAAAACTTCTCCTTTTACTTACAGCCACGAAGCCTAATATTTATATTCTCATTAGTGTAGTGCATACACGTGTGCACCACACGCACAGTTATTCAACTCTACTCAACAGTGCATCATATGTTATTTAAACAACTCTAGATCATTGCAAAGAGTAGATTTCCCAAAACATTACCCTAGAAATGAAATAGGAAGGCAGAACAAAAGTTTTGTTTAACCAACATACTCGGGGGTTGAAGGATGAAAACCAAAAGACACTTTCCAGAAAGGAACATTACCGTACTTATGCAGCATCTATGTTCTTACCTCATCTATGCCTACCAGTAATTGCCCCTCGGGCTTTCTTACGGGCAAAAACTCTCCCCCTTTTTGGCTAGCCTCAGATGTACAATGCTACATTTCACTCCTCATGTTATGTTTCCAGTCCACAAATATTTTAAAGCAAGAGTTTTTTGTTTGTAAGAACAGACATAGTGCCATATAAAATTATTCTCCAGATTTCTGTTCTCTTGCACATCATTTGCCATTCAGAAAAGGTTCTGAACAATAAAAAGTCCCACTAAAACCTTTATCATTCTAGGTGTTAAGATCTCCTAACAAAACAGAAGTTACTTTTACATTTTGCCTGTTCCCTGTTTATTCTTTAGTGAACTTAAACCTACACGCAACGGTGTGTTTGTCTCTTCAGCAAGCATCCAGTCGTAACCTACGCTTAACTACCTACCCACCCACATGATGGAAAACCTGGCACACCATTCAGAAATTTGGGATGCACGTATTCAATACACACAATGCATGCAGGTGTCAGATACAGATAGACAAAGCTAGACATCTACTAATAAACTTTAAAAAACCGAAAAAGGCACTTCATTAAATATAGGTCACTTGTGCGTGAGCCCGATAGCCACACGGCTTCTTTTCCTTCCCGTAAAAGTTGCCTGCTTGGACCAGGGCGCACAGACATGCCCGTGAGGACCTCTCCCGCGGGGCTGGGCAGGACATCGCCACCGGGCTGCTCCCCAGCACTGCCCACCGACCCGCACCACGTCAGTCCTGAGGCGAGGTGAGCGGCCAGATGGAGCTGAAGT
>NW_009213610.1:0-6973 GCF_000690835.1 Fulmarus glacialis
GCATTAAGTACCTCAGCCTTTTCCTTGTCTCCAGTGGCAATGTTCCCCCCTGCATCCAATAAAGCATGGAGATTCTCCTTGGCTTTCTTTTTGTCTTTAATATATTTGTAAAAACATTTTTTGTTGTCTTTCATGACAGTGGCCAGATTGTTTTCTAGCTGGGCTTTTGCCTTTCTAATTTCCTCTCTGCACGACCTAACGAGATCCCTGTACTCTTCTTGAGTTGCCTGCCCCTTCTTCCACAAGTGATAAACTCTCCTTTTTTTCCTGAGTCCATGCCAGAGCTCCCCCTTCAGCCAGGATGTTATGAATGTGCTGTGAACTCAGAGATGAAATCAACTGAAAAAAATATAGGCTCTACACAGCATTGCTTATGGAGCTAATGGGGCTTATTTTGGGCACAGGGAACTGTCTGTGTAGGCAATAATGAAAGATCAAAAATGTTGGCTGGGGAAAAAGGACAGCAAGATAAAGTTTTAAATTGAAAGAAAAAGAACAGTTTGGGGAAAATCATCTCCAGGACACAGTAAAACATGGTGGGACAGTGGGATCATATACAGTCTTGTTCCAGTGCTTGACTTTCTGCTCCAACATCCTCGCTGTGGTCATGCCTCCCTGAATTTCCAGGCATTTCTGCTCTGTCATAAATGTTTTATGAAAATGAGGAGGCAGGCCACCCACTCTACCCACTCTTGTTTCCCCAAGAACTGCTTGCCTCTTAGCTACACTCAATAAGAGGAAAAAAAAATGGAGAAGGCAAATAAGGTCAAAAGGACTCACAGAGTAAAGGTTCTATGTAATAAGCTGGGTTAGAAGCCATTTCTGGAGAAGCTGAAGGAGACTGAAGAAAAGCTAGATAAGCTGGAATATTTAGCTGAAATATTTCTGTGTTTAGACTAAGTTACCTTGGAGTTAATTCTTCTAAATTTACAGAAATGTTCTAATTTTATAGAGCTCTTTTTATGTGACATGTGCAGTTCATATAGCAATTTAAAATAACATGCTGCAGTTTTTTTATAGGAAGGCTCCCAATGGTTATCTTAAAAAAAAAAAAGAAAAAAAAAAGATGATTGCAAAGCATCACTCACGTAACTTCAGGCAGAGGAGTGAAAACCATTAAGTCCTCTCATACTTTGTAAGCCTTCAAAGGGACTCTGAAGTTTTGAATAACCCTTTGAAATGACTGATAGGTCAAAACAAACTAAAACATTGAATTATTTATTGCATTCGATGTAATATAGATACAGCTGAATGACGCACTAAATATAAACAAGGGAGGATTGGATAGTGACCATAAAAATGAAAAATATTTTGGGTTCAGCTTTTTTCCTGTTACTAAAATCCTCTGCTACCCTGGGCAAGTCACTTATTGTCCCTGAATTTTCTAGAACTTTAGGAAAAAGAATATGTTCTTATAGAGAGATAATTTTGATGTTGTGACAGTGTCACTAGAAAGAATTATGTAAGTTTGTATTAGAATGTACAATTAGAAAGTATTCACTTCTGAATAAATGGTAGACTAAATAGTAGAAACAGCAGTTCAGGGTGAGGAGTCCTACAGCACAGCTAAAGACAGAGTTTTACCTTATTCCTGACAATGAGGATCTACTATAGTAAACACTGTGCTTCATTTTCCCATGATTCCACTCAGCAATTTGTTTCAAATTAATGCTGAAAATCCATGTACTGATCAGTTCGAGTGAGGAAGTGTTGACTTGTGACAGATATGATGCCTACATTATTTGTATTGCAACCCAGATCTGTCAGAAGAATTGTTTCAAATTATTTTTTTTCCAGCTATAACATGTCTTTCTAGTAATTTTTTAGATAAGCACAGATAAATGTGCAAGGAAGAGAAAGATTTTTCTCATTTCCACGATTACAGTATTTGGCTTTAATGAGAACTTCAGAGTTAATCTTTGTGTGCCTTCTTATCTGATTTTGCTCTGCTTAGCTTTTTAAACATAAATGTCCTGAAGCAAAATACCAGTAATCTTAAAACATGGAAGGCAGATAACATGCCAGTCAAACGGTTCTCTTTGATGTGCCCTACGAGAGACAAAGCAAAATGCCTGTTTTTTGTCATGAAACTGACCCCCGCACCCAAATGCTATCACCATAAAAACCCTTTACAGGGTGATGATGAACATTTTGTTTGTAGCTACATCTATTACTAAAACAAAGAAAAGGCAAACTGAGGAAGGTGGGTTTTTTGGATGGAGATGCTGTTGTAGCTAAACCATCAGGACAGGCAGGTATTACCGCTCATGTAACATAAAATTCAAATTTCTTTTCAAGAACTTGGAGCTGGATCATTCATGGTACCGGCAATGGGACAAAGCACTTAATGCAGTTGATTGTCTCAGGAGTGACTGTGGTGACAGGAGAAAGTCTCAAAACATACTCCAGTCAAAGTTTCAAAATCAAGACAGTAGCTTTGTAGCAGTCTTTGTTTTAAATGAGGAACTGTTACAAGAGTAGCGCATCAGGGTAATGTGTCCCCAGTGACTGAGTTGCTGAATGAGCAGACTGAAGTAACTGGAATTAGATAATTTGGTTTGTTGTTTTTCAAGCTAGCTAGTCTTGTCCTTTCTTGTATGTTTCATGGTCATATAATTTTTGAACAGTGGGAAAAAAATGTTTTGGGTTTCAAGTACATGTAAAGTACTCTGAGTAATACTTTTTTAGAAGTTCAGAAGTTAGAAAATATGCAACCCTTAAGAGAAGACTGCAGCATGAAATGATGGATGAGACTTTGACCCCTTATTCATCTCTGTGTAAGAGCTCAGCTAGTCTTAACCAGAAAAGGAGATTACCATTTTACCAATTATTTTTAGGCTAACTATCTGGTGTTAAAGCACATACTCCTCTTCCTGTATGTCTGCTGAGAATTCAATAACTTGGTTTCAGCTTACTCAGTGAAATTAGTTAACATGAACAGTGGAATAAGTTAAAATGAACAGCCAAATCAAATTTAAGGCAGAGAAATATTACTAAATTCATAATCTGTAGCGTATGTAAAAGACTGAAAATAAATATTTACCTTTGAATCCTAGCCATCTGATTTACCAACAAACAAGTGATAGCAATCTTCTTTTTCAATTTATGCTTAATGTTATCAAAAGAAGGGATAAACGGTCACATTTCCAAACAAGCATTATTTCAAGAAATCTGCCAATTTACATTCTGACTGGAGGACAGGATTAGTAGTGCACAAAATCAAAAGAGCATAAGCAAAAAAAAAAAAAAATCATACTGCAATAAATGTCTCTTATTTTTAAAGCAACATACTACAGAAGAATCCTAGAAGCTTCATAACAAAACCCTATAAATTGAACTCTGAAATAATTCTGAAAAGATATCAAAGATGGTTTGTCAGGTCAGACCTAAAACTGTGGTGCCTTAGGTTGGGAAAGGGTTTTAGACCACAGCTAGTGAGCAAATCTGGCAGCAGCCAAGGGTTGCCTTATTATTTCAGAGAAGCAGTAATATTACTCATTTCCACCTGCTACTTATAGAGCTGGATTGGTGAAGTTGCCTTTGACACTTTGCAAAAGTAAACAGCATAACAAACAAACAAAAATAGGGAACATCCTTACATCATTTGGAGAGACCACTCAAGAGTTACTAACCATTTAATGTGGAGTCAACTGGCAGACAATCTATTGTTTGCCTGGTAATAAGATTTAAGTGTATGAACACAAAACAAACAATGCAGTTGTTCTGTGAATCAGACTCTCAGTTCCTGTCATTTAGCACAGACTTGTTGTCTAAAATATTTAACAAAGATTTTCACTCCTAATACATATTTTTCAGAGCAAATATGGAAATTAAGTGATTTAGAGCGCTGATCCACATTAGTTTCCTTTAATGATAAAGCTAGTTCAAGAGATTCCTATACCCCCTTCAGTGTTTTGCTCCACCCGTTGTGTCTGTGGATGAGTTTGTGAGATCATGCTCTACACTACGTTGATGAAATGGTTTGAATTACAAGAAAAAAAAGAAACAAGAGAAAAGAGAAATGAAAGAAATGATTTAGAATTAAAGTGATTTAAAGGTGTGGGAGGACTTGGGGCTGCAATTTCATGATTGTGAGAAAAGGAGCTGCCATTAAAAAGATTGTGTCATTTCATCTCTATGTGTATGTTTCTACATATTCCCGTGCGCATTCATAGGACTGTAACTGAAGACTAACCTGCACACACATCTACCTTATTATGCAGTTGTGAATGTGCAGTTCATGTATTATGCAGTTCATGAGTGTCAATCCCAGTGTACAGAAAAGTGAGAAAGTCAAGCTGAGGGCATGGAGGAGGCAAGGCCTGCTCCCTTCAGAAGTGCTCCTTGCTTATGATAGCCTTAAGGCAACTATGAAGCTGCAACAGAGGCAGACATCCTGGCCAAATGACCTCTTGACCAGAATATAAACTCAGCTCAACAGGAGTAAATATGATTATTTGTTTTACACATTTTGTGTGTTAATGTGCTAATGTGCTAATGTTTCACACGTTTTGTGTGCTAATGAGAGACTCATGTTCTAGAGTTGCACCTTCTCCATGCTACCAGGTTATTCTACTATCAAGGTGATGAGTCCCTGTGGAAGACATTGAGCTCAAAACCTCACCAAAAACTCACTCAGGTAAGTCGCAGAAGTTTGGGGTTTGGAGTGTGTTAGGTGGTAGCAGCTGGGAAATGTTATCTGTGTCTGTTATCTAGTCTTGCTGGATAATTCATACACAGGAATTAGACTGCAAGCTATTTACTCTCATTCATGGCCCACAAGAATGTGTGGATTTGTGTGTGTGTGTGTAAGTTAATAGAAATAGAAAAAATAAAATTAGTTTCCCAATAACACGAAGTGTAGAATATGGAGCAAAAGTAAAGGAAAAGCAGAAAATCATTCCAGAAATAATGCTCGTCCCTAGGAGAGGTGGGAAATATATATTGAAACAGAGAAAAACATTTGTGTAAATGTATAAACTCACAGTGTCATAAAACCTCTATTTGTTTTGTATTATTGAATCATTTTTAATCAACAAAAAGTGGACTGTTTAGTTTTCTTACAACTCTAACAGGAAGGTACTATAACACCAAGTTATATTAATAATTGGTTGTAATACAATCAAAGCTTATGTGTTACAGATACGTAAGAACAGAGGAAGAAAGAGGGCTAGCCACTTAGCAACTATTTATAGACAAACACCTGCATATATCCTCTGTTTTTCTGTATAGCTGCTGAATTGTCCAAAAACTTTAGCACAAAGTTGAGAGTTCAGTTGGTCCAAACTAGCACTTTGTTCTTCAGTTGGTAAAAGTTCTGAGTGATAATTTTATCTTTCTATTGAATCTGAACCATAGCTGATCTGGGAGGTGAGGAGAGCAGGATATGGGTTAAAATAATGGTTCACCTTTTTGAAAGCTAGCAAGATCTTAGTTTTTTTATAGAACAAGTATATAATAATAAGTTGTGGTGGCAACTGGAAGGAAGTCATAAGAAGATGCTGTAATGTAGACACAGGACAGAAATGAAAAGGATAACAATCTGCCTAACTGCCCAGGGAAGAAAACCTTGGGGCAGCATAGCATATGTATGGATCATAGAATATCTCAAGCTGGAAGGGACCCATAAGGATCATCGAGTCCAACTCCCTGCTCCTCGCAGGACTACCTAAAAATAAACCATATGACTAAGAGCGTCATCCAGATGCTCCTTGAACTCTGACAGGCTTGGTGTCGTGACCACTTCTCCAGGCAGCCTGTTCCAGTGACCGACCACCCTCTCAGAGAAGAACCTTTTCCTAATGTCCAATCTGAACTTCCCCTAATGTGGCTTCATTCCATTTCCTCATGTTCCTATTGCTGGTCACCAGAGAGAGGACCTCCCCCTCCACTGCTCTCCTTGAGGAAGTTGTAGACTGCGATGGGGTCACCCCTCAGCCTTCTCTTCTCCAAGCTGAACAAGCCAAGTGACCTCAGCCGCTCCTAAGTCTTGCCCTCGAGACCTTTCACCATGTTGGTCGCCCTCCTCTGGACACACTCTAATAGTTTGATGTCCTCCTTACTATACTGAGGTGCCCCAAACAGTACTCAAGGTAGGGCCGCACTACTGCAGTGTAGAGTGGGACAATCTACATGTTACAATAATACTACATTATGTTATAATAATACTACGTTAGGTTGGCTCTTTTTGCTGCCAGGGCACACTGTTGACTCATCTTCAACTTGCCACCAACCCAAACCCCCAGACCTTTTTCTGCGGGGCTGCTCACCAGCGTCTCATACCCTAATTTGTAGGTATAACCAGGATTGCCCCATCCCAGGTGGAGAAACCTGCACTTGGTCTTGTTAAATTTCATATGATTGGTGATTGCCCAGCTCTCTAGTCTACCAGATCTCTCTGTAAGGCCAGAAGCTATGAAGCTATAGAAAATGTGATGGATCTGTTAGAAATTAGTTAATGGAATTAATGATTGCAAGTCAGAAAACTAAAGAAAAAGAAAAGCAAATTTAGACATAAGGGAAATTGAATAATTTACACTTTGTGGGAAGAAATGAATAGGATTGTCAGGCTTCAATATTATGATTATTGGATTGAGACACAGTGTTTATAAGGAGCAGCAGCTAATAGATAAACACATTGATTGAACTTTGATGTAAGTATAAAGTCTTTGAACCCTGTAAGGTAATAATTAGAAAGCTAAAATAAAAACTGCAAGGCATTCAATTCAAGACATGCTTAAGTAATTCTCAGAAGAATGACATTTTAAAGCTTGAGCTTCACCTGACAGAATAGAGTGCCACTAAATACATCAAATCTAAATTAAAGCCCACTGACAACACAGGTCATTACCACAACAACTAACTGAGTGACTTTTATGGTGCTTGATTAAATGACAATGGGATTTTAAATGATGACTTTTCCCCCTTTTGCTGAACACTCCCATGAGGAAAAAAAAAAAAAAAAAAAGAGAAA
>NW_009213611.1:0-15920 GCF_000690835.1 Fulmarus glacialis
CGTCCGCTCCGGAGCCCTCCGCCTCGGTGACTTCGATTTTCTTTGTAAGGTGTGCATTTTTTTTCACAAAGGAAAAGTAATATTGCCAGTTTAGTGTCCCATATAAAACAGCAAGGAAAACAGTTCACAGAAACAGTACAAATGACTATGAATATGAATTGCTGCAGTTAAATATGGGTAACTTGTTTTGTTCTTACAGGTAGCTTGTCTTTCTATAAATGTTCTTGAGGGAAAAATAATTTCTAGCCCATAATTTAGAAGTATTTTTTAAATACTCAGATGTTTTTGTCCTTTGATTAATAACAATTGAGAAGTGTGCAAAAATCTCAGTACTTGGCTAAACACTTAAGCATGTTACTTGGGTAACTTAAGCATGAGCTCTTGGAACAAATGACTTCAGCAGAGCTGTTCAGTGATGATACATGCTGCAAGTTGAATTGTATATAATTTTGCCATTTTAGCCAAAATTCTCTGAATATGCTAATCTTCTAGGAGCATATTCTTTTACCATTAATTCAGAGTTCTTTTTAATGCAGCAACCCCTAAATATTTTAGAAGAATCCATTTTGCTAAATACTTCTGTGGTAGAACAGTTTGTACTAATACATGTTTAGCAATTATTCTGTTCTTACCTTAGAACCAAACTAGGAAATAGCAGCATGTTTAAAACACAGTAGGAAGCATCCCTACTCTCCCAACCCACATCAAAAAGGCAAAAAAATTGGATGTATATGCATGACCTGTTAAAAGGAAGGCAAGGGAAGGTTCTGATCTGCCGGTCTGTAACTGCCTGTTTTGCATAACATCAAACATGCTTACTGTGTGTCTTTTATATTTAACCAAGACAAGCAATAATGTTTACTATTTTTGTTATTCCAGATACTATATATCAAAAGGTGCTATCGTTGATCAGCTTGGAGGAGATTTAAATTCTACCCCACTTCACTGGGCAACAAGGTGGGGAAAAGTCTCCTGGAATTTTCTTTTCCTGTGTTTTTTCTTAACTTGGAATCTGCTACTGATCAATTTATGAAATTGCTGTATTTTCTGGGAATTCTTTGCACAAGAGTTAATTCAGTCATTGATAACTTGGCACGCTGTGAATGTGGTATGTTTGAGCTACAGGAGCTTTTACCATCTAATTCAGTTTTTGTCTTATCTCTTTTTGATGTAGAGGAAGATGATTGCTATGACAGGAAAAAGAGTAAAGTAAAATTAGAGTCTATAGTCACCTTGGTTTACTTTACTTTGAAGATCTTATTTTTGTTAGTCTTCCGAAGTTCAGCAACACTTTTGCAGATGGGGCTTGGGATGATTTTGTGTGACATTGTCCTTGCAGTGTTCTATTATGTGTGTGGATTTTTTTTAAGATGCGCTTGAAATCAGATTTATGGTGTAGAAGATGGTTGGAGAATGATAAATGGCTGGGAAGATTGAAGACAGCCTTTGAGTAGTAGCTGCTCCTTCAGACAACTGCCTAGAAATAGGCGGGAAAGGAACACTGTCCATATTAATATTTTTAACTGTAGACTGCAAAAGGAGACTTACAAAATTAGCTTTTAGAATATTTAACGTATCAAAATAATTTGTTTACTAAAGTTGAGGACTTGCTTGTTAGCCTCTGTTAAAGATTTTAGCTTGTATATTTCTTTTTGTTACAGATCACACTCTACGTTCTGTGTTAATCGCACAAAAGCTTGATTAAATTTCCTGGTGTTTGTAGCTGTAATCTGTTGTTCTGTGAAGCATTGTCCGAAGCTGATTCTGACATTGAAAAGGTCTTTTCGCTCATGTCAGAAACTGTATGCTGACAGTTAGGCACCATATCAACAAGAAGGATATGCCTATGCTCATTATGACAAAAAGATGCTTAAGCTTTTGATGTAGTGTGGAGGAAGTGTAGGCCTTCCGTTTTCCTTTTTTTCTTCCTATTTTTATTTCACTGCTGTTTTTAATAGTAGAAAGATAAACCATATGCCCCACAAAAAGTGAGGGTATGTAGCCAGTTTGACATCTCTTAAAATCGCAGGTTACATATGTGGATTAGAAGAAGTCACAGTAGACTAGATTTCTAAACTAGTAACTTGTTTTTTTTTTGTTGATTGGCCTTTTGGTATACAACACACTTGAGGCAACTGCATGTGATGCATGCAACGGCTGCATAGAATTTGCTTAGGTGAATGGGTTTGCTTACTCAGTTGCAGAATCAGATTGTGACAATTGTTGTTTTCAAAGTATGAGTCTAAGTGCAGAAGCTCTGGTAGTGAATTAACTGCTAAACATATTTCTTGTATTCAAATATTCACATTTTAATAGTTTTTCTGTATGTAGTTACTCAGTTGTTTGTTTTTTGTGTTTTGTTGCATTTAGACAGGGTCACTTATCCATGGTTGTACAGCTGATGAAATATGGGGCAGATCCGTCGCTAATTGATGGAGAAGGATGTAGCTGTATTCATTTGGCTGCCCAGTTTGGACATACTTCGATTGTTGCTTACCTGATAGCAAAGGGACAGGTAAATTTTAAGTAATACCATATTTAAATAGATTCTACTCAAAGTTAGAATAGGAAGACAATTGAAACCTATACCTATCATTCAGAAATGCGAAATATTTCCCTGACTAAACATAAAAATAATTCATTGTCTCTTATTGTAGACTACAGTATTGGTGTGCCACCTGCTAACTTAATTTCCTCTAACAGTGGTCTGAGTACTTTGGCTTTAATTCATACCTGTCTAGTGTAGTATGTGGAAATTCTAGCAGTTACTCTTTTACCATTCTTTATTTCTAATGAATTTAATCTTTAAATGTCAACAGTGAAAATGATAGCAAATATTTTAGAATTCTTCACGGAATCATCAGTTTATACATGGGTAAAGAATCTAATGACAAAGAGTTGTCATAGGTCATCCATTTTTTTTACACCTCAGTCCACAACTGTTATTTATTGCTGTTACTAATTGCATGCGTGTGTTAAATAAAAAAAAACCAACCCAAAACAACCCAAAA
This sequence comes from Fulmarus glacialis, assembly GCF_000690835.1. NCBI lineage: Eukaryota > Metazoa > Chordata > Aves > Procellariiformes > Procellariidae > Fulmarus > Fulmarus glacialis. The sequence continues at coordinate 3,012 of NW_009213611.1, forward strand.
CCTTCTTGCTAGATTCTTATATTACTGCTAGATCTGTAAAGTGTGTATATAGCATGTGTATTCATTACTGTTCTCATTGTCTCCCATCCTTCATTCTGTATCCTCAAAACCATATTCACCTTTTTGCTACTTACCCTGCATTACAATTTGTAGATTTACTCATCCACAGATATGTGCCTGAAGCACAAATTTTATTTACTTTGTAAACCATATAGAAAGGTCAAAGCGCTCCTCTCTTTTTACAGTCTTGCTAATGCTATTCACACTTCTGTATTCTGCTTATTCTTTCAAATAGCAAGTAGATATGATCCAGTGAGCAGGTAGAATATGACTGTGAAATCAGTGGGCTTGGTCTGTGTAAAACAAATACTAAATTTGCTGCAGAAAATGATTTGTGCCTATACATGTGAAAAAATAAACTATTGTTCCATGAAGTATTCACTTTGTATCTGAGAACTCTTTGGTAAAACAGTATTTAGTGTATGATAGAGAGTAAGCTAGTCAGAAGAAGAGGCTGATCATATATAATCACTATTTTGTAAGAGATAATGATTGGAGAGAAATGCCTTTTCATCAGGAACAAGTTTTGTATTTTGTTCACAAATTATGTATAATTCTGTGTGGGCTTTATGTTACCAGAAAAGTCTTGCAGATGTTATACATGTGCGAACTTGTTTAAAGCATAGCGTTAATGAAGTATAAACGGCCTTTAAAATGTTCTGCTGTGGTTATGAAATCTCCCTGTAAATGTTTGTCCTCATGTTTATATACAGACTTGTCCTATTTATCTGAGCATATAATACTTCAGTCCAAAAGAAACTGTGTGTGTTTACATGTGTCTATACGTAAACACACAAGACTTGCTTTAAAATTTAAAACCTATTATCTTGGAAACAGCTCTCCTTATCAATAGTTTTTAAAAGAATAATTCTTATTAAATCCCCCAAATGTTATCAAGTATGATTTTGGTATCCTTTCCATGCCATAAGTTTGAATTTTAACAATAATTTTTGGAAGCACTTCAGAAAGTCCAACTTTAAAATTATGTATTGATTTGTATGTTTAAAATATAGTAATATCAACAGGATTGTAATAATAATCCCTAAACTCATAGTTTTCTAGCTATACTACATACAATTACAGAAACTACACGGTTTCTGTAGAAGCTATGGGAAATACATGATTCTACTTTTTATTCTCCTTTAATAAGTACATATGAGGTCATTAATGCCTTTTTTTTTTTCCCCCCACCTTCTTTGTGATGCCATGATTTGGGTTTGGAAACTTGAACTACTTTTGCTTATGTGGTCTTACCCTATATACTACTTGCAAAATTCTTTGCCTTTACAGAGACCAGGTCCTCTTATATCCAAAGAGTAGGTTTGCCCTTGTTCTGAACCTAATTGTAGTACCTGTGAGGTAAATAACAACTAAATAAGTGTCAAAATAAAGGTCAGTGTGGGCTGTTGTGCTTTGTTAGTTCTGATGCTGATGCCTTTGTGGACCTGCATGATCAGAGGAGAGCCAGCTTTCATAACTGTGTAGAGAAACTGACAGCTGAATTAAGAAGTTGCTCCTAATTGCTTCTTGTCCCTTTTTGAGACAGAGCTGGACCCCAACTTCAGTGTTGCTGCTTCACTCTCTTCCTGAGCTGCCACAGCCAACGGTAAAATTTCCAATCTGAGGCTCAAGTTCAGTCCTCTGGCTTCTGGAGTGTAGTGTAGGGGAAGAACTCTTGGTCATATGCCCTCTGGCCTTGGTTGGAAGTGAACCCACTTTCATGCCAGCAAGTACTACTCAGCCAGGAGGCAGCAGTGGATAATAGCTGTTGCTTTTATTTAGTCATGTCTCTTACTGAATTTTGAGAGACTAATACCTGGCTATATCATAATTTGCTCGTGTTGTTTGTGTCAGCAGGTTGCCTGGGTCAAAATCAAGCCAGGGCAAGTACAGGATATAGATATAATCAGATAGCAAGTAACAGAATCTGTAGCACGGTTCAAGTTTAGCTAAGATCATTATTTTAAGAAAATGCAAGAAAGGAAAACTGAAAAGAGCTTGAAGGCAGTTAAAAATGTTCAGAATTGATGCTGGTACTACTTGACTGCTTGACACTGTGCTTACGCTGCTTAAAATGCCAAAGGCATTTCAGGGCCTAGCATACGCAAACATGTCACCCCGGAATAAGTTAAGATACGGATATGGTATGTCGGATGGTTGAATAATGTGTTTCCATCCTTTGGCATGTGTGAGATAACTTACCTCAGTCACAGATAATGAGTGACTGTAAAGTTGCTAGTAGGGTAAAATCATATTGTAAGAAATATTCTGGAGCTAAAATTACAGTTTAACTATTTCATACTCATAGTTTAAGTATCACTTACTCATAAAGTATGTATTTTTTTGTTCTCAGAATTGCAGTTTTATGTGTTAGCTACTGTCCCGAGCTACATAGGGCCTTCTTCTGAGCTATGGCCTAGCAGTAGTTGGCATCTAGGTTGGGAGATGCCAGTGTGGTACCAGCAGCCTTGGTTACTTTGGGGCTGCTGTCCATGAGCAGTGCTCCTAAGCACTGTTACCTCTGTTGGCACTGAGGATCGAGGATCGTTCTCTCCACCACTGGGCTCAGGCCAGTGTAAGACACTGAACCAAGTGTTTATTCCCTAGACCCAACCTACAGCACATTACCTACAGAATTGTAAGTCCAGTCATGTTTCTTTCTCATTGTCAACACTTACTCTGCATGTGATGGACTAGAGTATTCAGAACAAAGCTTTTGTTGTTTGAAAGAACAAGGTAGGTTCAGTTTTGTGTATTACCTTGCTTAATGAGCCGCCTGTCGGTCTGCACTTGATTCATTCCACAAGAATCCTACAAAGTCTCTGCTTCTAGTGAATAACTAGCACATGTCTTTCCTAAATTAGGAAATGTTTTCAGCCTTACATCTCCCTTCTTTACTATATGCTTTTAAATATGTTCTCTCTTTAGAAGTCTGTTTCCCTTTCCCTGGGCAACAGTCCATGTGAAAGAGGTCTTTTCCTTATGGAGAACAGGATTCTGAACAAGGGCGTGATGGGTCTTTCTGTGAAGGTCTGTGTTTTGTGAAATAACCAGTAATGGTTCTAAAGATGATCAAATTCCTGGTCCCTTTCTGTGCAATTTAATGCACTTCTAAGTGGAATCTCTTGATGCTTTCTGTGCTTTTGAAAAGGCCGTATTGTATCACAGTACTGGTTTGACCATTGCTTGTTAAATGTCCTGGTGAGCCTAAATGCTGCTCTGATCTCTAGCTGCTATTCAGAATCCTACCTCATCAGCTATATTGCTTTCAGAAAGTACTGTTAAGCAGCTGAATAGATGCTACAGCTCCTTTCCATGCAGGAAGCTCTTTCTCCCCTATATTTTTGCCTCTCTAAAAGCTTTTTGTGGAATCTTGTATTGGTGTCCTAGGATTAAGTCTGGTTATCTTTGCATATGCAAAGTTGTTCTCTTTCAGAACCAGAGTTGTTCTATTTCATAAACAAGTGAAAAATTTGCCAGTTTTTGTCCATGGAGTTCATGCTTGAAATACATACAGAGGGCAGCAGTATGTGCAATTTTGATCATTGCATCACTTACTGTTGAAATCTTTGGTTCTTGCAGGGCTCATCCTGTTGTCCTAACAGCATAGGTACACCTCTCCATGATCATTATCAGATTGACCTGTTGCCAATAGTTAAACAAGAAATTAATGCTAAAATGCCTGTTGGTACACACCAAAACAGAAGAACAGTCCCCTAATATGTACCTGCTGCTGAAGGTTTACTTTTTTGCCTCAGTCCTTTGGTAAAAAGCAGCAACAGAGCTTCCTTTCTGAAATGTCCCACTTGTTGTGTGGTTGTGGTAATGATGTGGCAAAATAACAAAGAATTTTTGATGAGAGGTTTGTTAGAGCATGCGTCTGCTATCCACAACTACATCATTTTTGTTACATCTAAACAATGGTACGCAAGTCATTCTTAGTTGCTTTGCCTCTTGTTAAAGTCCCTTTGGAAAGGGATCTGCCTCAGCCCACGTTGTAGCTTAATGTGAGTAATAGCTGTAGCCTGTCTTGGTAATTTATGTGCAGGGAATAGTCTGGAGCTCATGGCTTTTTTTTTCTTTGCCTTTTAGCTGAGTGTCACCTAGTGTGCAAAGTGTAGTTTTGATTTGTCAGCTGGAATCGCTGAAGGAATCGTTTTACTTATGTCCAGGCAATCAGGTCCCTGCTGTTGGTCACGAAGAATTACTTTTCTATATGAAATCTATAGATGAAAGAGTGATTGTTCACGTTACAGTAATTTGTACAATCTTCAAAATACGTTGTTCACACAGTGTAACCTGTGAATCAAAGTCATGCTTCTCAAGGATGAATGACCTTGAGGTTAGGCTATGGTTCTAATTTCCTTCACGATCTCAACAACAGGAAGTTAAAGGGAATGGCAACGGTTGTGCCATCCTTGTAGGCTCAAAAGGACCTAATCTATACAAGTACTTGTGGCCAAGCAGACTTGCATCCCAGTCTCAATGCATGTGACTCTTTTCTGAACAAACAATACAATAAAGTAATGGTTTTCTTTCCTCTCCATCAACTGTTTTTTAAATGTCTGATTTTTTTTTTTTAAATTAAGCAACAGAGTAAAAACTCAGAAATGTAAAGTTATCTGCAGGCTAGGGAAGTTTTAAAAGCAATTACTTGGAAGAACTAAATTGGATTTTCTGGAAAACTTCTGCCTGGGTCAGGCTAGCAGCACTGTGAGCGTGGATCCCAGGGTGCTGGGCGTTTGGCAGACTATTGGAGCAGAGAAGAAGGTTCTGGGGGTGACAGAAAGCAACATCATGCACTTTCTGGGTTTCCGTCAGTAGTTTCTGTAGCAGAAGACTTTATTGAAACACTTTCAACCTAATTTTCCTAGTAAGAACTGAGGGGAGTAGCACAGGAAATATTGACATAGCTCTGTTGCCTCTAAGGAAAACTGTTCAGGTCTTGCATTAAGTTAGCTTAGAGTAATTTTGTTAGTGGTGGTCTGTGGAACTTGCCCAAATGTGCTTGAGAGTCTAATCTGCGTCAATGTATTTAGGAATTACCAACTTCCATGTTAGTGAGGCAGGGATCTATAACAGGAAAAAAAAAGCTGTAGGTATTAGATCCTTTCTGATGGATCTGAGAATTGTCTGGATGGTGCTGTTTTGTCATTCTGTGACTATGTTCTGTTAAATGTAATAATGTTTGGGGTTTTTTTATTTTTAGCCATCAGTTTAGTCACCATTTGATTATAGATCAATTTTATTTCTGGGTACGTTGTTTTTATTAATGGCTTTTGTTTAAAAATTTTCTGTCATCCATTAACTTGATATCCAGATATGTAAATACCTTTGGAACTGAGTGAACTAAGGAAAATTGCTTTGCAAGTGGAAAAATAGATGTAGCTAGCATTCAGTAGGATGTAGGATTCAGGCCATGGTATTTATGTTAATTTATTAAGTATTTTATTAAATATTGGTGCATTATTTTAGTTTTCTCCTGCTTTTGAGTGTAATAGTACAGCATCTATATATATCTTTTATGTTGAAGATTAATAGTAAGATAGAAATGACTAGTCTTATACAACATGACTGTTCCTTAGTTTCCAAAATAGATTGGAATGGTTATATTTTTGCAATGGTGATGTTAATGTTTGTTTTCATTTTTCAAATACTATTTTGTTGCGTACTAAAAGCTTGCCAGTTTTTCTCCAATTCAGTTGGTTAGTCTTAAATACTGCTGCAAACCTTGTATCTACTGGATCTTGAGCATGCTTACTTATCTCACCAAGTTTTTTTTTTTCTTTTCCTTTTTTAGGATGTAGATATGATGGATCAAAATGGAATGACACCTTTAATGTGGGCAGCTTACAGAACACATAGGTAATATCTCACTCCAGTTTTGACTTTCTCTTGATGTTAACTAAGTGGCATATAGTAGTGTCCGGTTTTGATTTTCTGGAAAGTTTTTTTTTGGTTTAGCTAGTCAATGTTCTTTCCACAATTGCCACTTTGTTTCTTCATTTATGATTTTTATTGTTGTGAGTTAATCCCAGTAGGCAGCTCAGCCCCACGCAGCCACTTGCTCACTCCTGCCCAGTGGGATGGGGAGGAGAATCAGAAGGGTAGAAGTGAGAAAACTCATGGGTTGAGATAAAGGCAGTTTAATAGGTAAAGCAAAAGCTGCATGCCCAAGCAAAGCAAAACAAGGAATTCATTCACTACTTCCCATCAGCAGGCAGGTGTTCAGCCATCTCCAGGACAGCAGGGCTTCATCACCTGTAACGGTTACTTGGGAAGGCAGACTCTAAACATCCCCCCCTTCCTCTTTCTTTCCCCAGCTTTATATGCTGAGGACATTATATGGTCTGGAATTTCCTTTTGGTCAGCTGGGGTCAGCTGTCCCAGCTCTGTCCCCTCCCAACTTCTTGCCCGCACCCAGCCTCCTTGCTGGCGGGGCAGTGTGAGAAACAGAAAAGACCCCAGTGTTGTGTAAGCATTGCTCAGCAATAGTTAGAACATTGGTGTGTTATCAACATCGTTTTGGTCACAAATCCAAAACACAGCACTGTAGGAGCTACTATGAGGAAGAGTAACTTGATCCCAGTAGAAACCAGTGCAATGACCTATTCAAGAGGCTCGCAGCCCAGAAGGCCAACCGTATCCTGGGCTGCATCAAAAGAAGCGTGGCCAGCAGGTCGAGGGAGGTGATTCTGCCCCTCTACTTTGCTCTGGTAAGACCCCACCTGGAGTACTGCGTCCAGCTGTGGAGCCCTCAGCACAAGAAAGACATGGACGTGTTGGAGCGGGTCCAGAGGAGGGCCACGAAAATGATCAGGGGGATGGAACGCCTCTCCTACGACGAAAGGCTGAGAGAGTTGGGGTTGTTCAGCCTGGAGAAGAGAAGGCTTTGGGGAGACCTTATTGTGGCCTTTCAGTACTTAAAGGGGGCTTATAAGAAAAATGGGGACAGACTTTTTAGCAGGGCCTGTTGCGACAGGACAAGGGGGAACGGTTTTAAACTAAAAGAGGGTAGATTTAGACTAGCTATAAGGAAGAGATTTTTTACAATGAGGGTGGTGAAACACTGGCACAGGTTGCCCAGAGAGGTAGTACATGCCCCATCCCTGGAAACATTAAAGGTCAGGTTGGACGGGGCTCTGAGTAACCTGATCTAGTTGAAGATGTCCCTGCCCATGGCAGGGGGGTTGGACTAGATGACCTTTAAAGGTCCCTTCCAACCCAAACTATTCTATGATTCTATGATATTATGCAGAAGTACTCACTAATACAAAATTTTAGTTTACAAAGTAAATCTTCCTGTGGAGGTGACTGGAAAAAGTTGGTGCTCTTTTCTCCAAAGAGCAAATTTGTCTGAATTAGATTCCTGCTTGAAAAGGCCTATCTCCATCGATTGTTTAGAGGAACATAGGCTAGCTTTTACAAACACCTACCATTACCAACATTATCATCCTATTTTATTTTCGTCTTTGAGAATGTGAAGTGGAAATATAACATGTTTTGAACTTTGGTTGTTATCTGCCAAGTATATAAATATGTGCATGCTTTTACAAATCTTGTAATACTGTTAGGTTTTGGTAAATGTGAAAACAGAATTGTATAACAAATATGTTTCCTGACATCCCAGAACAAGCTGTCTTACTGAGCTCCTTTAAAAGTCAACAGAATTGTGGTTGCTCTTTGGTGGGAAGGGAATTTGAGCCATTCATAATCATCAGCAAAAAATGTCACTTTGCTATTACATAGCGTACCTGAACAATGTTCTTTATAGAAATTGAACTCACTAACAGTAAGTTGGTATGTATTTGAGTTCATCTTCTGTAGATCTAACAAGAATTTTCTTTTCTAGTGTGGATCCAACCCGATTACTACTTACATTTAATGTTTCTGTTAATCTTGGAGACAAATATCACAAAAACACAGCATTGCACTGGGCTGTGCTAGCAGGAAATACTACAGTTATTAGTCTTCTGTTAGAAGCTGGAGCTAATGTTGATGCTCAAAATATAAAGGTAAACACTTGGTCTGTTTTTATTGTAAGTGGTTTGAGGCGGAAATAACAGAGCCTGTGATAAATCTCAAGAATAGATAATTATTGTGGGTATGGTGGGATCATAAAGATGGAGCAAAAGCCATGCCATTCATGTTTAATTGGGGAATCAGTTTTTCCTAACAGTGATGCATAACCACTAAATCTGCACCTTCAAAAGTACTCATGTTAATAATTTACCAATGGTTATGTGCAAATATATGGGAGTAGGGTGTGCAATTGGACTGCATGAGTGAAGACCCATGCATTTGGATGCAAAATTGGAAATCTGATTGAATGTCTTCTAGTGAAGTTCTGGGGTGACTGTCTGTTTGTTGGAGTGAGATGTGAGACATCTCTGTCCTCTTCCAGGAAGAAGACAAATGCTCTAGTATATCTTTCAGTGGCAGTAAGGAAGTTGGAAGCCTAAAAATACCAGTAGGAGTGAAATAAGAAAATGGGCTCTTTTTTGCATCAGAACTTCAAGTTGCCTGATTACTCTGCCAGAACCTCTTAATGATAAAGCGAGATTCAGCACTAACAGAGCCCATCCCTAGCATATGTTAGACTAAGCAGCTGTTAGAATTTATGCTATAGACTTGGAGTCTATAAGAGCTTCTCCAGCAGTGAAAGGTGTGCCTATTGAACATGTTTTTGTCCATTGCCTCCAGACTATTCTGTATATCAAATCAGATGTACTTCACCACCCAAGCTGTTTCTTCTGTGGCGTCAGAGAAGAATTTGCTTTTAGAAAAAGAATTCTCTACTCAATTTCTTTTCAAATATTTGTATTTTCCACTTAATGAGTGTTACAGATGTAGTGGTTACACTGGAAAATACGGCTGTAAATCTACATTTATAAAATATTAAGTACTTAATGAAATTTATTTGACTTTTCACCATTTTCCCTACTGATAAAGATGGCCAGGGCCTATTTTGCTTGGCCACAAGTGATAGAAATATGCTAAAAAAAAAAATACATGCACATCCATTTTCTTGAACAGTGTGGAACAGTCTTTTTAAGAGTGCAGTCAAATTTTGCTAGTAGCTTTCTAGGTCCTACATCCGCTTTAGAATATCAGAAATACTGATGAAAACTCATTAGAAAAATCACATGGCTTTTCATGTGTTTAAACAAATCAGCTAACCTCTTGCATGTACTGATGTAAATATGTAATAATTATTCCTGGTCTGTAAGGTCAGTCATGTGGATGAATTATGCTTCTAATCTCACATCTTGTAAACTGTTGAAAAGCTTTTTTTCTATGCCACCTAATGGTAAAAATTAAGGTATTTTTGTGGAAAAAAATCAGTGTGTCATACCTTGCTTCCCTCGGCAGACTGATTAGTGTGATTAGAGTTTTAAAGTCATGACCTTACCTACATTTCTGGACTCTTAGGAAATCCGTAATAAAAATTCATATCTTTTTGGCCAAATGAAAAAGTATCTGCTAGCCTGAAGCAGTTCATGGTCTCTCCTCCTTTATTGACAGACAGCAGCAGTCAGTAGAAAAATAGGTTTTTGAACCTGCTGGATCATGATACCTTTCCAGTCATTCCAGAAGACATGTGCCTGGTTTCATTAACCACTGCCTGCCTTCTGCGGTGGAGTCTAGGTTTCTAGCATGCCTTCCCAGGTTTCCAGGATCTTCAGAGGATCAAAATCACTCTAGCAGTGGCAGTTTTGCCATCCTGCCAGTGGCTTTATAACAGAGCTGATTTGGGTGATAGTAAACATACAGGAAAAACAAGAATTTTGTTGATTTTCATAGGTATATAGAAACTCAGTTTTGAGTCAAAGTTTTCTCCTTTGGCTGTTCAGCAAAAAAGTTTTCTTTGAGCCAAAAACTGATTAAGTGTCTGGCTCATGTTTCCCCAGAAATAAAAAGAATCGTGAAAGGCTCCTTTCTGATGCAGTCACTTCAAGATTTCTGCAGCGCTGTCTAGTGAAGTCCTTTTCTCAGATAGCCCATGGAATTGACCAAGAATGGTGCTAAGACAGCTAAGGTTGAAGAAATACATTGGCTGAAAGCCGTTTATCTTTTTCAGATTATGAAGTGGCTGAAATATTTGGTGCAAGCTTTGACCTTGTTGTTATCAGCTCTAGGTAGTCTGTGTTAGAAAGGCGCATGCTGCTGACTGCCGAGGTTTGGAACAAATTGGAACCAGTCATCTCAGTAAGGTGCTCTTTACTTTGCATGACAGTTTAAGAAGTATATGAACAATAGCATTCTTATTCTAGAATAAAGCTTGATACAAGCAGTGGGTTTGTCCTGTTTGTGTTATTTAACCTCTTTATATTATGCTGTACAAGAAAATAGTACTTTTCTTTTGGTAGTAAGATACTTTCTTTTTTCTTTTTGAGAACTGGATTACAGTTTGAGTTGGAAGCTACTTTTCAGTAGTCAAAGTAGAGTGCGTTTTTTGTTTGATTGACTTTTTGTTAAGGAAATTGTCTGCCACACCAGTAGACAGATTGGGCAGATGAGGACAGGATTACACAGGGAGTCGGTTTATCTCTGGGTGTCAGGGGGAAACATGTAAATTTTATTTAAATATAAGCAGAAGGTCCTTTTTTACTAGAAAGTGATAGAGACCTAAAAGACGTTTTTATGGTTTAAGGAAGATTTTTTTTTTTTTTTTTTTTTAAATCTGTTAATGAATCATTAAATGGACTTTAGATGTAGTTTCTTGATTATGCAGTGTATCTGTAGGCTTGTCTGTGGAAGTCTACATGTAAAGTTCCCTATGGTAATGACTCTTCGGATTATTCTTTAAATATATACTATTGAAGCCTTATTGCTTGCTGGCAAACTAAGTGTGTTACTAGATTAAGTTCCCCGATTTTTTTTTTTTTTTCCTGCTTTCTAAGCAAGTCAGCCATCCACCACCCCTGTGAATACAAGGAGAACATTAAAATGGCCAGATGATGAGAAGCAAGACTTCTTTAAGTCAGTGAGACTCCCTCAGTCTCTTTATCTAGGCAGTTCCTAGGTGTTTCATGGCCCTCTAGTGGAAGGGATGCTCAGCTGGACCCCAAGACAACTTCAGGATTTACTTGGGAGATCAACTCCCAGAGGGGATTGCTTGTCCACAGGTAATCTTTACAGTCTGGATATATAAGGTGATATTAAAACAATGGCACCTCTGGAGTTTTCCAGGTATTAGCAATTCAAGGTGCTATTAAATTTGTGATGAAGCAGGCACTATAGTTTGATTTCAGGTATTTCTGTTGAGGATGGAGTTAACTTAATCTGTTTCTTAAACATCTGGCTAAATAACTTTGAAGCCAAGTTAAGTCAGAAGGTTATTCTTTTTTAACTGATTTTGCTAGTTAAACCTCGCACACGAGTGCAAGATCCTGTTAAGTAGCAAAAAGCTTCACCTCATAATCTGTAGTCTGTGCTATTTACACTCCTTTTAGAGATCTGGAGCAAGATTTCAAAGGCAAAAATGACAGTTAAGTACTCAATTCCCATTTTCTTTCTATGGGATGTAGGTAGCTAACTGTACTTTTTAAGCTTTGAAATCTCTTCTGTCTATAGTAATTATTGCCCTTCCTGGGTAATTTCAGTTTCTGGTACCTGTCTCACTTTTTTTTTAGGAGGGGGCCGAGCGATGGAGGATTCAGCCATTTTTCAAGCCTCCATGAATGGTTTGTTTAGGAGGGGAGTTAACTCCAGTAGAAGAGAGGAGGAGTCAAATGCAAAACTGAAGCTGGAGGTACCTGCAATTGGTTGTCTCTTGCCTCCTCTATAATTTTAGACCCAGTCAATAACTTTCATTTAGCTCTCTTCCTACATGTTTAAAAAGCAATAAAATCAAATCAGTTGGGTAGGCACCTTTGGCCCCTGTATCTCTCTCTGTGTCTCTCTCTTGCTTTGTCTGTCAGTTCTCTCTGAAAGTAGGGAAATAGAAAGCATGGACCATTGCTGGCTTAGCACCCAAAGTACGTGAAACACAAGCTAAGCATAAAAAAGCTCAGGGTTTTGGAATAAGTTGGACATGAGCAATCAGTTTATTCTTTCCCGTTTTCTTCCTAGGACTTCAGTAACTGAGATAAATATAAGAACATTGAACTTGTGGAAGAAATTCTTTACAGAAACATTCCATGGTATTAGTAACTTCTCTCTGCCAAAAAAGGCAGAGAATTAACTGAGAAGTCAGGCTTTAGCCTGGGAGAGTTTCCATGATCCAGTTGGTCACAAGTTCTTATCCTTTGCTTGATTTCTGCTGCCTGTCAATTGCTGAGGGGGAAGCACAGTCTTTCATTTACAGACTAGTAGACTGTGTGTAGAACAGTGAAACATAGATGTGTTATGCCAAAGGCAACAATTATTGCTGTGTCAGGACATACATATTGTCAGATCACACATTTAATATTCTACTTGTCTACACATATATAGTTATGAGAGAGTGAAAAAGACCAGAAGGAATGAATGATGTTTGGTGTCAAGTAAGCTGCAGAGCAAAAAGTATGCCAGAATGTAGCTTAAACTGATTTAAAATGTATTATTTTTACCTGCCAATCTTCTGTTTCAAAAGTGCTCTGAATGCATTTTATTTTTAAATTGGATGTTTCCCCCTTTTATACTCCTGGCAGGGAGAATCACCACTTGATCTAGCAAAACAGAGGAAAAACGTTTGGATGATCAATCACCTACAGGAAGCAAGACAGGCAAAGGGATATGACAGTCCATCCTTTCTGAGAAAACTAAAAGCTGATAAGGTAAGAAGTAGTATAACACTTATGTAAATCAATATTACTGCTGCTGTTGGTTTGGGGGCGTGTGTGTTTGTTTAAGGTAAGCGGTTCA
>NW_009213611.1:15951-56889 GCF_000690835.1 Fulmarus glacialis
GGTTTCCCCACATTTCAGTTTTAGGAAACATCTTTTTGTTATGACAAAAGTAATTGCAAAAGAAAGGGGGGGAAAAAAAAAAGCTTTATTCAAGGCAGGAGGAAAGAAGACCCTAAGTCTCCACACAGTTACTTTTAGTTTCTGTGCTAACTAAACGTTAGGGAAGTACGAAGTGTTCTGGTATTGTTGGGGATAGCCAAGACTTTCACAAAGCTGACTCTTGAGTATCTAAGGAAAGAAGCAACTCCTACCTCCTCTCTAATTCTGTAGTGTTTTGTGTTGAATGAAAGAAGCAGTCAATCTTGGCAGTATAATGTAATATACAAATCTCTAATGTGGAGGCCTTTTTCTCCTCAGGTTATTATTTAATACTGCAGATAGGAGGAGGCAAGAAATGAGGGTATAAAGGGTAACATATTACTCTAGCATGAAAACTGTATACCTGCCTATAATTTGATAACCTACATAGAGTTAATATTTGCTGCATATTAAGTATTGCTATCACTGATTTGTTACAACCTCCTGATTTAAAGATGCACTGCATCTTAATGATTAAAGCACTAGCTACAGCCTGTGCTTTAACCCTGTGATAATATAATGCAATGATTATTGACTTTAAGTGATTTGTGCATTGCATTGTGTGTACAGTGCATTATGACTGTGCTTTGAATATCTATAAAGAGTTCAGTGCCTTCATCAGGAATTGTACACATAGTATAAGACAAAAAAAGGTCCTATCTTTCTTCATAGATGCTTCAGTATGACTTTATTACTTACGTAACTGAAGTTTTTAAAGTTCACTGAGATGACCACGTGCTGTGTAGTAGTTTATACACTTCAACAGATTTTTAAAAAAGAGCTCCTATTGCCTTTATTCTGGATTAACAGCAAAGTCTCTAGAAGACAGTTCTAAAAAAGACAAATAAAATTACTGATTTATTATAAAATTTTAGGAAGATTTTTTCTTGCACATTCATTGAAGATATGTAAATACAGGAAATGAGAAAAATTTATGAAGATTTCTCCCCCTATGTCAAGCTTCCTGAAAATTTATTTACGTTTTTGTGATTGTCCTATTTATTATAGAATATTATTATACAATCTGTTCCTGAAAATAGAGTTACTTACTGATATTTGTTTCTAAATAGGAATTCCGTCAGAAGGTGATGCTGGGAACTCCTTTCCTAGTTATTTGGCTGGTTGGGTTTATAGCAGACCTAGACATTGATTCTTGGCTCATTAAAGGGCTGATGTACGGTGGCGTGTGGGCTATGGTGCAGTTTCTTTCAAAGTAAGTGTTTTACCAGGACACCGTCTTGTTTAGTATACACACAAGAAGTGTTTTGCTGGCATCTTTATTGGATAAATAATCTTAAATTTCTATTTTTTGTGTGTTTTTTCGACATGCAACATTAATTTTTTGTTGGAATTTTTTTTACTACTATTTCTGGGGAAGATCTTGTGCGACTTTAGTTCTTGTAATGCTCTGTTGTCTTGCAAATAGCCATAGAATTACCTTGGGTGAATACCACTGAGCTAATAGAAGCTAACAGCAGAACAGAAATTCAGTTGTTGTCCAGAAGAGGGTGCTGAATGTCTGTCTACAAAGACTTATCAGCATGCATTTTGCAGAAGGCAGTCAAGGGGAAAGTTACTGTAAAGGAACAGAAAAAAGATATGTGCAAGTGTGCTATTAAAACCTATTCTTTTAGAATTTAAATATCCAAAGGCATCTAAAGAGATTTATAGAGTCAGAGTCAGATTTTGTAGCTTCTGTTGTTGTGAAAACGGGTGACTAAAGAAACAGGCTGCTTTCCAATAATGTTTTTAATTTGTTACCTGATCATAAAGAATTTTAGTTGTGTTTATGATTACTTTAAATATCTGTAAATGCACCTACGTATACACCTGCACATACATACACATACAGGCACGCTCCAACGGATTTTTAAGATCTGTAGACTACTTCATCTGTCCTTTGTTTTTCATTGTCATGTGTGGCATGTATAGAAGAACTTGTTATATCTTCATACTTAGGAACTTTCTGCTTTTCTGGCATTGAATGTCATGTTTATTAGAACCACTTCCTTCTCCTTCTTTTCTGTTTAAAGAGGAGAAAAAAATATATCTGTTCCTCAAACCAAGTTCATAGAATTTTAGTGAACTTAGTACACCGGGAGGGAGGTAGGGGGGTCATCAAGCTTTTGCCTCTGCAGGATCTTGGAGATGATCTGTTCAGTCTTTTTGTCTTCTCTGAGGCTGTGCAATTTGCTGACCTCCTCCCACAAATAATTTATTTGGCAATGCGAATCCCAAACCATGCCTCCTGCAGGAAGCAAGGACAAGACTTCTTCAAGTTTCTCAAGATCTGTGTTTTGTCAAGTTTTATGTTTTCGACCTACCTGACACATATTCAGGATTAACGTTCTTACTTTCTCTCATCCTTTGCTTAATGTTTAGTATAAATACTTCCTGAAGTGTTTTTCACAAAGCCCAGGTTTGAATGGAACTTTTGCTATTATTCTAGTAGTATTTCCTCTCCCTGTTGAATTTTAGCTAATCTGCTTAGCTGTGTTTTCCTCCCTACTCCTTTCACACACAAAAAAAAATGCACAGAAATCACTGAAAGAAAGATTACTGCTGAGTAACTACTGTGTGTCCAAATTCACTTGTTACTCACCATCTTAGCTCATCTTCCTTATAGGATTTTCTCAAAAGACCTAAGAAACTTCCATTACAGAAGAGACAGTTACTGCAAGTGAATGAAGGAGTGAAATGGAAACTACTTGGTGCACACATTTGTCTGTGGCAGCCCTGAGGGCACCACCAGGACAAAAAGCAAAATGCATCAATGTAAGGATGTTTAGGCAGATGATGGAGGAAGTTTTATTAGCAGTTTAAAGTGTGACTTTTGATATGTTTAGCAATTTTTCCTTGAATATGGGGTAACCTAGTCACTCACCTAGTTTGTCTCAACTATATTCAGCTTTATTCAGAATAGTCTTTAAAATGCAAAAGTATAAGAAGGTGAAAATACCTCTGATGGCTTAATTTTTTTTTTTAAATTAAAGTAGCAGCATTCTATCTTAGAACTTGGCAAATCTAGTGCTATGGGAAATGAATTAACCTTTTTTTTTTCCAACTTTCTATTGGCAACTGTAACAGAAGCTAAAGATTCAATAATCTGAAATATTTCAAGTATGTAGGCTGATAACACCAAAGTCTCTTAAGCTTTTTTCTTAATGAAGTAATTTTAATGTGTAATTTTCATTGTATGGGTTTCCAAAATATCTTTGGCACTGAAATCTCTCAAGTAAGTGTAGTTCGCAACCACTATCTCTGTAGGCTAGGAATCTCATAGGTTTCTAACTGCTTTCACAGTGTAGTTTTAGCATGAGTATTTACTCATTCTACCTTTCTTGTCCAGTTCTTGACATTCACTTCAGAAGTAAATGTATAAATTTTAATTAAATAACTTTCAGTCATGACCCTTCATCTGAACAGGTTGAAAATGGGAATTTCTTATGAACTTTGAAGGTAAAATGTTTTTATGGTGTATTTTGCAATATACCATATAGTACATATTTTAACAGGAAGTGTTTTTCAGAAGCAGTAGTTCAGGATTTACATTTTGTAAGTCGAAATTTATCATGTGACATTGCTCCTACTTTACAGGTCATTCTTTGATCACTCCATGCACAGTGCACTGCCTCTTGGAATATACTTGGCAACGAAATTCTGGATGTATGTGACGTGGTTCTTCTGGTTTTGGAATGATATCCTTTTTTGTGTACAGTAACAAGTAATATTTTTTCATATTAGTAGTATGAGGTAATACCTAGATATATCCTACATATATGAGTAAGTAAACTAATTAAAATTTTAAAATGGCTATCTCCATTAAACATTGCTTTCTATATTGATGGTAATTATTTTACCACTTTAAAAATGTGCACACTATTGCTTTGCTTCAGTAAGTGAAAGATTTTCCTCAAAAGTGGCTTACAGTAGTCTGCAAAATTTTCTGTGCTTTACCCATTTCTTAAGCGGGGGAAATGTAAGCAACTCTATGAAATATGTTCTGGCTGTGAGGTGACAAGCTGTACTTGACTGCATTTTTAGACACTCCTTTCTGAAAAGCAGTAGGTAATTTCATGGTATATATCAATTCCAGTGGAATTAGCTTCATAGTTAGTTCTTCCTAAAGATTTTGCAAATTCCATTTCATACAAACTTTAGATACGTTTGTTAACTGTATTTTCAGTCTTTGAAGATGTATGTATTAACAACACTGTATTATAGAGATTCAGCATATGCCCATATTTGTATGTTTTTGACTGTCTGCCTATTTATGAACTTTTCGTAGTCACAGGGGTAGAAATTGATTGAGAGTTCACTGAAGAATGTCAGTTATCCACCTTAAGGAAATAGATTCAAATTTTTAAACAACTTTCCTGGGTATTGTAATTACAATAACCAAGAAAACAAAATAGAGATTTAATGTTCTATTAAATGTTTAATACAGTTCTTAGAGTTGTAAATAGTTGAAGTGAACTTAATATTTGTGATGGATGTTGGCTTGACTTTTCTAGAAACTGGTTTTCTTTTAATCCTCAAAGGAATTACCATGAAATAGGATAGTAGCAGTGCAACCCTTTTATCATCTTGTTAATATGTTCTCCAACCTTAGCTAAACGAGCCTCACATTTTTGGGTTGTGAACAGAGAGAAGACGCTGCTTCCGTGCTGCCTTTGGCTTCCATGCTGACAGTGTTTGCAAAGATGCTGCTGTGAATAGTAGCAGTCCCATGTGACTGGAGATGACTGCTATTTCACGTTTTAAAAAAATGTAAAAATGAAAATCTAGTAGCTGTTAAGTAACCAAAAAAAAAAAAAAATTCTACCAATATTAGCATGAGTATGTCTTGAAATTGTTATTTAGAAATGCTGATCCTACTACCAGTCTCTCTGTCTGGCCTGATTTTCTATGTTTTTACTCAATTAAATTTACTGGTAACTGTAGAATGAGGAAAGCGAGTACAAAATGAATATGAAAAACATTTTAAAAAGCAGTAGTTAAAAATGGAGATACGCTTTTCCAGTTTTTATGGAATGGAGTAGAACTGTCTAAGTATGTCATGCCTCAAGACTGAAGTTGCTTTTCTGTTCTTTTCGTTAAGAAAACCTGACTTTTGGCAAATAGTAAAATACAAGTTTCTGAGGCAGTTATAACTACACCATCTCACTTCTGAATCTCGGCTCTCCATACCTTGTAGGTTTTCTTTAGAAACTCATGTTTGCTAATGCTGCTACATGTTTTGGGTGGCAAATGTTGAGCTACTGTGAAATGCTTTCTTGTGCTAACATAACATCAGCTTGAACCAAATCTAAGAATCTGTGCAACTTTAAATCAAAGTCCTTGACCATATTAAAATGGCTGCACAGCCAACACAACTTGATGATGGCCTCTATCTTGATGTAGAAAGCTGTCCCGTAAGGCTGGCAAATTTATGAGATTTTTATCCCGAAGCTCGTATTTTCTTCATATATGTACCAACTTGCTGAGATTTTTATTTCTGTTAGCCATTCTGATTAATGTAACTTGAAGTTTGGGGGGGTTTTGTCACAGAATAATGTTCATTGTCCACTAGAAGTAGTAACCATAGACAATTAATTACACTAATAAAGTCTGACTTCAGAATGTCAATAAAATACTGTACTGCTTCTGTAATTTAAGGTAGGTGCCTCAAAACCTTTGCAACAGTCTTTTTGTACACAGAAGTAGTAGTCTAAAAACTTCAGTTACTAATTGCTTTCATTAGAGCTGACACAATTCTCTGACAAGCAGTTTAGAGACCTAGTGCTTGAGGCCATCTTCCTTTAATTGGTGATTTTTAATTGGAAGTCTTTGTAATAAGATTCCAAATTCAGTCTTCTTCTGGAAAATTGCCCTGTAGCTTTATTGGAAAAAAGAAATTGCATGCCTGCTCTATTTTTATAGCGTGAGGCACAGCATTGTGGTTGGAGAAAGGATTCTTGTATTTTTACAGCTTTATATGATTACTTACAGCAGACCAGAGTACTACTTCATACTCTCTAATGTTCAAGTGATAAAACCTGTCCTGGTAGTTTTCACAAATTCTGACCATCTTTTGCTCAGGAAAAAAGTTTCTAACCTTAAACAACTGTCACGAATTGCCTTACTGGAACTTTATATTGTAAGTAATATACAGGTCTTAATTGCTGCAAGTGTTACTTTAATATTCAGGTGTTTGGTAAGAATTTTCTTTTCTTGTAGATATGTTGAAGGTGTCTGGAAGATCATCTGGTCTTCTGGGTTTAATCCTAATGAGACAGAAAAGGGCAGTCAATGTATCATAAAGAACAAACAAAACCAAAGATTAGCAGTGCGTTTTTTTGAGTTTCAGGGTGGTCACGTGAAAAATAAGTCTGTAAATTCTAAGGCTTAATGATGTGTCTTCTAAAAGACCAATACTGAAAGCAAATTCAAACAGTTTAGATGAATCTAGTGTACTGAATTTTTGTAAATGTTTCCATTCTATTGGATTTTTCTCAGCAGCTTCTGAGTCTGGTATATTTGTTAAAATAGAAATCCTGTTCTTGCTGGGAATGAGGAAGTTATGATCTGTATATTTATGAATATATGAGTCTATGGTCCTGTGCTTCCCTGCCACTGTTTTACTGCTGGTTTGCTGCTTCCTTTTACCTGTATTTTACCAATAACAAAGGATAGTTATGTCTTTCTCTGTTAGTGTATTCTAATCTTCTACTGTTTGCAGAGTAGGGGGGAAATACCCTCAAAAATCCTGCACACTAAATCACTGTATTTTAATTTAGTTTTATTTTCAAAGGGGGAAAAACAAGGATTTAAAAGTACACTTTTAATAACGTGGGACTAGAATTTCACATTTCATTCTTTTTCATTAGCTTTTATAGGTAGAATGTTCTCTTGTGTCCTGTAAAAGTTCAGGACACATGTACCGAGTTCACATCGCAGTTGTTCACGCAGTCTTTTCAATTCCAGCTGAACAAATAGTGCCTGTTATGTCAGAAGGTTCTTATACTGCTCTGTTTTTCTAAGATGTCAGAGTTTGCTGTAACCCAAAATATTCACAGTATTTTTTTTTTTGGTTCTACCACTTCCATTTGGTACAAATGGGAGTGTGCAGTTATCATTAATTAAGCTTCTTTAAGTATAGCATACTACTTGCAATGCTGAGATAATGAGATGATATAAGCCAATTTATAATTTTAAAATAATTTATCAGTGACTAATACTGTATCGATTACCTTATTTCAAATATACTTCATGTATTGATGGGTTTTAGGTGAAAGAAAACAAACACTGCACACTTTTTCAGTTAGGGGTCATTTTAAAAACTGGGTGTAAGAGAATTCATGGTGATTTTCATGCTTTCACAAAGCTGTTACAATAGCATAGTGTTTTAAAAACTGTAACAAGCCAATTGGTACAGTTAAGCAGTTAAAAAAAAAAAATTCATGTTACCAAAATTAGTTTCAAGAAAACAGCAAAAAACCTTGCATGCAGAAAGAAAGAAGCCAGCAGCCATGTTTCTGGAGGAACCAAAGACCCAAAAAATCCAAGCCCCAGGCCCAGCTATCCAGAACGTCTGTTCCCGTATCTAAATACTTTTTCTAAATAAAAAAACAAATTTCTGGGGTGGGGGAGATGGCAGTGAATGAATTTTTTTTGTAAGCTAAGGGGTTTTTTTATGTTAGATAGAAGATTGAGGTAGAGAGTTTTTACAGAGCTTCAGCTGATTAAAAATGGATTTTGTCATCTAATAAATGGCTAGTCAAATGAGGCTTCTTGTGTAGCTATCTGCCTGGACTCTTGGATCCAGATGTACAGCTGTTATGAATTAGCAGGTTCATTAGCATGTATTGATCTCTGACAGCTTACACTGGCTGCAGATTTTTCTCTTTAGGAGAAAAGGACTTCATTACTGGATTTGTAGTTAGTGGAAGGGGGCATCTTGGTATATAATGTGCATTTTGGCGTGGTTTCGGACTCTTGTATGATGTAGCTGTGATAGCAGGAAGCTGCATGTGTTTGGGCCCTTTTAAATAGGCTGCGGTTCATCATTAGCTCATCACGTGTTTACCTCACTCATGGGTTGTGAGGTGCTTGTTGGGTTTTAATTTTCTTGTTAATGAGATGGTCTTTTTGGTTCCAAGTGGTTTCCTGGAATAATTTTCAGCCTGTTGTACTTGTTCTAATAATTAAAGGACTAAAAGTAGGAACTGTTTCATGGGTGTTTCTGCTTTGTCTCTCACAATGAAAACTGGGGAAACCTCATAAAAGACAGCAGATTGGTGACAGGGCAGAAGGTGAATGCCCACTATATCGTGCATTTTGCAGCCCTTAATAATATGATAATGTATTTTTCCTTGCATAGTTGTAAATGAGGATGTTAGGAGAAAATGAGACACTCTCTTTCGAGAACCGATTCCCTACTCTAGCTAATGCAAACCTATAAGGGTTTCTTGCGTATGGAGAGTTTTGAGAGATATCTGTGATACAAGTTGCTAAGATCTCTTTGGAAGTAAACCTCAGAGGAGAGTTCACCATAATTTTAGATACCTCTAGTGTGGACATCTATATCTAAGTTAGTTGTTTGAGCTCTCTTCATAGCCAGTGGAGAAGAAGAGCCACCTGTAGGGCACTGCTTCTCTGACTTAAGTATCTCGATACTGAAGATAGATTGGACGTGGCTTTTTCCTTTCTGTTGTGTATGAAGGCATACTGAGTGATTTAAGGTAGGTGAGATGAATCCGACAGTTGGAGTTGTTTTATGTACATCAGATGCCAGAAATATCCTGAAGAAGACAATTCTAACTTTCCTTTCTCCTTCAAAGTCTGGTTGGTTTTCATCCCTTCTCCCCAGTTAAAACTTACGAGAAACGGGTTTTTGAAGATAGTAACGAAAAATACTGCTGACTTTGTCTTTCTCCGTTTACATAGTTACTGCTCATCTATACTTAATTCTGCTTTCTCATGTAGTCTCCTGACATCTTCCATCCTCAGTACAGAACTACCTTATCTGCCACCATTTACACTGTCAGCATTGCACTCATCTGACACTACCATGATAAAAGGAAAAGCAAAACTTAGACTCTGTGGGGAGTCTTTTATGCTTTCTCTGTATTTTATGGAGTAAAATGAGGAAAGGGTAAGTTCAGAAAAATTCTGCATACTGAATTTCTGCTCGTGTGACTGGCATCCATGGACAGCTTCTTTATCACACAAGTTGTCCAAATTCTAGTCAGTAAAAATACAATTCCAAAACTTTAAGGTTATAAAAACCCTTTTAACGGGTAGAAAATAAATTGTCTTTCCCCCATCTTCTTTAATAGTCTAGACATGACATATAGTAATGAGGAATGGGTCATATAATTTTTTTCGATTGTACCTTTCTTGTTTGTAACGGATGTCTGATTAAGGTATTTTTAATGAAAAAACAGTTTTCACTGTTGTGGCAAAAACCCCGTGATACTTTCAGTGTTCTAAAGAAAATTTAATCTTTCTCTAGCCATACAAATAAGTTGAACCAGCTTATTCTTGGCAGCAGGTAATTTTAGAAGAAAAATAGGAAGAAATTAGATTGTATAAATATTAAACTCAGAGCTTTTCATCTGAAATGTATCAAATAGAACTGCTTATAGGATAGCTGGTGGTTTTTTCCCCCCTATTATAAACTTGCTGGAAACAGTTTGTTAGAGGAAAGATTAATTAGCCTTCAGTGAGTTAATACTAACATTCTACTATATAAGGTACATGATTAAAATTTTAACTTAACTTGCCAATATTTTTTAATGAGAAATTCACAGCCAATTCCTCCCCCCAACAGAAGGAAAACAAAAGTTATTCGGGATATACTTCACATGAACAATGAGACTTTGTTAGCATTTCAGAAGTCAAAAAGAGGCCTTACTTGTATTTATTCATATTTCAGGGTTCTTTCACATCAAAAGAGCAGTGTAGTAGGATTTGAGATACTTACTGTTATTCTACAGAAATTCTGTTTTTTTCATTTAATATTTGCTTGTATCTGTACCATGTGGATTTGTTTATCAATGGTTTATGTAATTTTTTCTTAATACTGCTTAATGCCTTCAATAAACATTTTTTTCCAAGAATAGAGTCAAACAGAATAGAATATACTTGTGGATATATAGTAGAATATATTTGAGCATCTTTTCGAACTTCAAAATCTGTTTTTTTCGAAGCATGCAAAAATGTTTTTTTCTTCTTGTCTTTAGAGTGTTGTATACCAATTCAGTATAGATTGCCACGTAGTGCTTGTTTTTAAATCTTTGTGTAGTGTTTTGTATATATTATATATATATATAAAAAAATGTATATATTACACTTTAATTACAGTAGAAGTTCTAATGACTACCGAAGTAGAGAGAAATATCTGTCAAAGTTACTCAGAATATAGCGTAATTTGGGTGTGTAGTGATTTGTGCCTAAGTAATAAGTGTTCTTTTTGCCTGATAATACTGTAGAGGCTTCTGGCAGCACAGCTTTGTCAAATATGGCATCTCCTTGCAGTTATCACTGACAGCTGACAGGGATCTTTAGGTTGGTCAAGTCTTTTGTGGGTTTATCAAAGTAAATAATTTTCCACCTTTTGTGGAAGAGGCATGTCTGAAGTATTTGGTTTTTCAACATCATTGCTAAGAAATGTTTTAATTCTGTGAAGAAATGTCAAGTGTTGTAAGACTAGGCATGTTATATGGCAAGTCATTCAACACAGGAAATATATTTTAAAACTAATGGTTATTTTCTGTCTTTATATGGTAATTGATTTTATAAACACTTCCAGAGAATACTAAATCCTGTGGTTTTGTAAGTGTTAGATGTATTAGTATGTTAAAAATAACGTTCATTGATGTAAAATATGGGTATCGCCTTATAATAGGGCCAGGTTTCAGACAATACCTTTCTTGGAGATAAGTAGTGTTGAGACGTGATTGCCATGCAACAGTGGTTGTTGCAGCACAATTCCTTCTATGGCTAGAAACAGTCCTTTCTGTGATCTAACGGGAATGTCAAGCCACTGAAGACATGGGCAGTCAAATGACTATCTTATAAATAGAGCTCTGAAATGTTTATTATGAAAACAGGAAATACTTTTAAGAAGATAAATTTAATGGAATTTAATTTATTTAAAAGGGAAAATAATTACAAAAACTGAACCATCGTTATTCATTCTTTAGAAGGGTAAGTGCTTTAGAAATGCCTCATGGAGAACTGCATTTTAAAAAGTAAGTTTTCAAATTTTTGAGCAATAGAAAATATGGAGTACCAAGCTAGTTCTTACAGCAGTGCTGAATTTTGTTAATTCAGAAGACAGTGACTCAAGGGCATTCGTAAAAGTTAAACTTATTTAAATTTTATTTCAGAATTATCAGTGGGTATTTTCAAGAAAAAATTTGGTTTTAAACTTTAGATTCCTTGACGTCAAACACATCTCAATTTTTTCTTTATACATCTTCCATTCCTCGCTAATAGCGTTGCACTTTTCTACAATTTTGGAAAATCCTGGAAATCTGATCCAGGAATCATCAAAGCCACAGAAGAACAAAAGAAAAAGGTAAAGCCGTGAGATATGTGAAACTTGACCTTCAGCAGCCTGTCACCAGTTGGTCAGAGTAGTTTGCTGTTCAGTACATGAAATTTCAAGAAATTGTTGTATAACAAAAAGTCTAAAATGTTGAAAAGTTTTCCTTTCACTTGTCATCCAGGTTTCTTTTTTTACATTTGGAATATATGTTCAAGTGCTTACTGGTCCAAAGTTACATTTAGGTCATTTTGAGTAACAAAATCATAACTTAGAGTTTCAAAATAAAAAAGTTTAAAAAGCAGTTGGGTGAAAATGAAAATGTGAAATTTCAGAATTTTGCCTTGCTGAAACAAATGACCCATCGTAGGATAAGTGTTAGTTAATTTGATTATAAAAAAATTTCCATACTTTAAAGCACCTCTGGTTTTCCTTAACTTTGTGTCTAAAATTATTCGACTGACTGAGGATAAAAATAACCAAAATCCTAGGCAGTCTGGGATGGATTTTTTTTTTTTTTTTCTTTTGGTTTAAATGTTAGAGAAAATATGGATGATCTAATGATATCTTTCTAAGACTTTATAACACTATTGTTAGCATTTCTAATTTTTTTTTTGTTGAAGTGCATTGTCCTCAGCAGCCAAACTCAGCATTGAATATTGCAAAATCATACAAGCAGCAGAAACATTTTGTTTGTTTCATTTTGGGCAAGTTTCCTAGAAGCTCACATCCCACCAAAAGTGAGTTTTGTGCTTCTACTTCACGCTCATTTGTAAAAACAATTTGTGGATTGAAATCTGACACTTGGAATTATGGCCTTATGTAGTGATAACCATATAATAGTCTTTAAAAGATGGTTATGATAGCTTAAGTGATTTTTGTTTTCTCTGATAGATTATTACTGAGTTGATAATCAGTGTGCAGATTTACTTTCGCAAATTCCCTTTCTGTTATTGCAAATTTGCCAAAGTAAGTTCCAGACTAAATTCTCTTCCTTCAACTGGACTAAATCAAATAGAAGAGTCAGCAACTGTACTTCGGTTTGGATTCAGCAAATTACACAAATATGCAATTCATTTGATCTACTTGCTTAAGTAAAGTGTGGTTATAAAAGCCTTGCTGAACTGGATAGGAATTGTAAAATGCAACTTCTTCAGTCAGATGCATGTGACTATGAATGTTTGGATGTCTTACATTGCAGCTAACCAAATTGTGAAACGATCTGTTATCAGGAGCATAAACCACTGTAGGGTGTGTGTCTTACCTTTGTGCAGTGTACTGCTTTCTCATGTTTTTGTAATTTACCTCCACATGTTTTATGTTGAGTTAGCCTTTAGCTTTGGAATAAGCAATTTTAAAAGTTCCTTTAATTCCTGATGAGCAAGTTAAGTATGTTTGGAAATACATAGTAAGCAACGATTTCAGATGTTTATTCTTCCAGTATGTCATGCTCTCTCTTCTGTGTTACAAAATAACCCAAGTCACTCTTAAAATAAGTAAATAAATAATAAACAATCACAAATTTTCAAAATCAGATATTAATAGCTCAGAAGCACAGAAAATAAACACAACATTTACAAACCACAAAAACGTGGCTCTAACTTGAGTACTCCTGGGTCTCTATGCTATAATCTCTAAGGAGACTTGTATTTAAGTGGTTTATCAGCTCTTGTTCAGTTCTGGTTTCCTGAGCTTTGGGGTCTTGCTTGTGAACAATACTGAACTCCAGTGCTGAGCATCACAACATGTACATTCCTTTGTTCGTCCTTTTATTAGCCTGTAGTATAGTGTATACTCCCACTGAAATTGTCCAAAATATATTAAGGTATCAAAAACTACATCAACAGCGTTGAAATCATGGTAGATATGTCTTGTTGGGTTTTTTATTTTCTGTTCATCTGGTTTATTTATAAAAGTTACTCCTGTGAGGGAGGCTCTTTAATTTCAAGTCCTGTAGTGGGAAATGTTGTTAGAGCAGTGAAGGATGGCAGAGGGGGATGAGACAGGGATGTAGAGCACTGAAGTTGGCAAGATGCAAGAGGGACATGGAAGGGCTTGTGAATGGCAGTGGTTGGTTTCAGAGGGGATCTCAAGGGTTGCAGTGGTGGAGGCAAGAAATCTGGGCCAATAACAAATGGAAATGCAACAAGCAAGGAGAAAAAATAGTCCAGAACTTAGAAGTGTTAGAAAACTGTAAAGATTGTTCCTCATTTACTTGAGATCAGCAGGGAAAGCATTAAGACAGTGATTTACCCCCAGACTGTTGACTGTAGGTTTTACTGGTTACTTTGAGTAGAAGTTCCCATAAATTTTTCCTAACCACTTATTAAGTGTAGTATTTTGGAGGAAAACTTCTGTGGCTTCAGTCAAGGTACTCACCTTCGTGGTCATCATCTAATTAAGCAAGTTATGTTGATATTGCTATGGTGAGAAAATAGTTGTAAGGACTGTTTTATTGCTTCTGCAGTTAGAAACGACCTTGATGCATAAGATATCTGTGGTTTGAAAGGCAGCAGTAGATTAATCTATTTGCCATTAGGCTATTTATGCTGAGTGAATTCCTTCTGGTTCAAGGAAGGCTATTCTGGCAAAAGATGTTTTCAGGATATTTTCCATATATTGCAAATGTCATTTAAGTCTCAGGCGGCACAGATTTCAGCTGCTGAATTTTAGAACTTGTTGGAAACCATATAGTGGAATACTAGGTTCCTTCTATTCCAACAATGAAGTGGGTACTGAAGGAGTGTACAAAATAAAAAAAGCTACCATTCAGTGTGAAGGTATAGGCATGCTTTAACTGATACCTACTTCAGTGTATCACTTGGCCCGTAAGTACAGCAGCATCTGTAAGAGGGGGTTTGGTTTGCATTATTTCTTTTCTTTCTTGAAGCTTCAATGTCTAAGGAAAGAGGTGAATATAGATTTAAAGGTTTTGATGGGATACCTCTGGAAAGAAAGTCTGGTTTTTAGACTGGCTGATCCTGCTAGCTAGTTTTATTTGTCTTCCTGTTTAGAAATTCAGCTGCATTAATTTTAGTAAGTTTAATAACAGGTTAGTCAAACTGGTGCTAATCACTGTGTGAATGTATCAAAATTAATATAAGCTTGCTTTTTCACTATTTAAACCTAGATAGAGTAGGAGTAAGTATAAGCTAGAATTAATTTAGAAGTAAATGTGCATATTGGCTTAACAAGGTAGGTTTAAAATCAGTTTCAGCTGAATTTAAGTTGTTCATGTGTGTAGAAAGTACCTGAAATGAACGGAGTTCACAACCCTGGGTCTGAGAAGCAGCTATTACAATGGCTGTCAACATTTGTTTATATGCTAAATTCTAATTTCTTTTTTTTCTTTTCTCTTTTTTCTGCAGACTATAGTAGAACTTGCAGAGACAGGAAGTCTGGACCTCAGTATATTCTGCAGTACCTGCTTGGTAGTGTCTTTTTCAATCAATTGCAGCACTGATGTTTTTTGGTTGTTTTTTTGTGTTTTTTTTTTTTTAATGCTAGGCCAAAATCAGACGTTCCTATACTGAACACATTTTTGGCCTTAATGCAATTTCAAGGGCAAGATTTATTTGTAATCTTTAATTTAAGCAGTGTTTTCAATAAATAATATGTCTGTACACCTGCAACAATAAGAGGAAAAAAATTATCACTGTGGAATAACTTGCCAGTGTCAAAATCCAAGTATCCAATATATCTACCAAGCTGGTTGGTTATACACCTAACAAGTTATGAAAATCACATGTGACATTCCACCACCTCTGTAACTCACAGTAACATTGTGGTGCTTTTAGTAAAAGATTTTTTTCAAAAATCAAGTGTATTTCTCAATTTGGCGGTAATTGGGGGGGAATCTTAATTTTTGTAAAGCTTGCCAAATTGCGAGCAAATACTTTTCTTGGACTAGTTAATACTTGGTTTCACCACAGAAAATTTAAAAGAAAATAACTGGTTAAGGAAAAAAAAAGTAACCATAGTAAGTGTAATGCGTTGCTTTTTTAGAAAGTTAACTAGTAAATACAAAATTAGCAAGGTTATCAGTGTTACACTGTAATGCTCTGACCTATGTAGAACATGAATGATGTTAATATTCCCAGAATTGAATCTGGAAAATTTTGTACAGATGTGGCACCTTAAAAATTACGTATGTGTATATATGTATATATGTCAGAACACTTAATATCAGTTCTTTTTTTTATTGCCATTTTATATTTCTTTAAAAACATAACCTTTTAAAAAAATTATTGGGAGTAATTTAGCATTGTAAGTTCCACTGAGTTCCACTTGTTGAGTCATATTCCTGTCTTTAGAAAATAAGCTGGAAGAGTTTACATTAGAGCTCAGTTATGAATGATACTGACAGAATCGTGGAACTCAAACTCATTTCGTATTTTCTTTGTTAAAAAGCTGAAATGAAACTGGTTGCTATACAAAGCTCAGTAGCTGGAGGGGCTAGGAGAAATTTGTATGGGTAAAAAAAACCCTTTATATAACAAAAATAGTGTGAAAATCATTTCAGTGAGGTGGTATAGATGTTTGTGTTGAATAGTGTATAGGTTAAACTTAATAACTAAGATTGCTTTAAAAATTAGCATAAAGTTTGAAGTTTTCTAAGATTAACAGCAGAAAAATCAATTTACATTTAAATTGAGGGTGGCGTTTATATATAAAAATGTCAGGGTTTTTTGATAGTCTAAACAAATGTTAATAACCATTACAGATACGGAAGCCAGTGAGGTCCAAACACTGTGGTGTATGCAATCGATGTATAGCGAAGTTTGATCACCACTGCCCGTGGGTGGGTAACTGTGTAGGTGAGTAATTTGCTAAAATACGATGTTGTCTTAACAGATAAGGAAGGGAAAAGCTTCTGAAATCGACCCTGGGTGTTGTGCAGGGTTTTGTCTGTTCTCATTTCACGGTGAAAATGACTTGACTTCTGCCAAAATCTGAGAAAAACTGTTGAGGACTTTTGGTAGAAGGAAAAACATTTTCAATATTGAGCTTAATTTTTTTTCTACATGCGATTCTCTGCATTATTCTCATTTGTATTGTCTGTTATACCCATCCTCAAAATTGTTCTATGTCTTAATTCAGTTTTCCTATCTATATATTTTTATTAACATAAACTCTAGTAATTAAAAGATGCAAAGCTTAACTGCTTTTTAATGTTTGCAGAAAAGGCATGTACCGATTCCACAACTGACTATTATCCATTACATAAGATAAAATTTTTCATCTTTACTAAGAATTTTTAGTAATTTAGTGGGAAAGTATACATATTAAAAAATGTTATGATTGTAACAGTTAGATACAGAATGACTTCCTATTGAGGTATTCTCTTTTTGACCCCCCAGGTAGTCTTTTATTCTCCCCAGTGATGATGAAAGGAGCGGATATAGAACAGGAGTAAAGTCTCTAAATGCTACTATTCCCTGTCATACTTTTTGAGAAACTTATTTGACAGCCATTGTTATGCAGGGAGTACTGAAGACTTCACAGCTAGGAAATGAGTGCAACTTGCTTCACTGGTTTATTTTTTTAGGACACAAGCAGAGGTAACTTTAATCTTGGGGAGGAATTAGGACCTGGATTCGTTGACAGCTGACAGCCAATAAATGCTTCATTGTAGTCCTTCCAAATATATATAATGACGGATAGTCACAGTAGTTTGGTCTTACGATCAAGAGTAAAATAGTCAATGCTGGCATTTGAATTGTAATAGAGCATCACTAAAGTCTCGTTGAGGTGGACTTATATCACTCCCTTCTATTTTATATTTCCTACTGATGTTACTACCTGAGCTACTTTTGATTTATATTTTAGATGTTTTACAATGCAGAACTAAGAAATTTTTAATTAAAACAGGCAGGGGGGCATGGGCTTAGGTTTTGGAGAGTGTTTACTGGCAGTTTGTTTTGCAAGAGTGCTGAGGAATACTTGTCAATGGGACAGAAAGATCCAGTATTTTAATCAGTAACTGGAAAAGTATAAAAAACAGGTGGGGGAGGAAGGAGTTTAATTTGTGTGTAGTAAGAGAGTATGTGAGTAATGGGATGAAGTTAGGTGGAGGAAATGGTTTTTAAAAAACAATGGTGATGGAAAAGCAGAATCCTCCTACTAGTGGTCTTGTACAGATTGGGATTACTGGAGGTAAACATTAGGACACTTGAAAGTAGGCTGGGAAAAAAGCATCAGAAGTCACACTATGGGAACAGCCCTGAACTGGAGGGAGTGGTGGTCCAAATGACTTTATATGGCTTTTCTGTCTCTCTCAGATTGGTACACGGTGACTCTGAGCGTAGTATTACAAAACAGAATCCATTCTCAAAACAGCATTTGTGGTATGTTTGCCAAAAAGGGAAGTTTCTGGAAAGGTGGAATTTGGATATGTTTTATGTAGTCCTCCTTTGAATGTGTTAGAAGGATAAGAATTTAACTAAAGATAGGACTGAGAAATATTGTAAGTGTGTGTACAGACACTCTAAAAGAAATCCTTTTGGGATAAAACTTACCCCATAAAGAGATTGAGAGAGAATTTTTTTACCACTCTGAAGAGGTTGACAAAAAGTGCAGACTCTTTGAAAAATAAATAAATTGCCAATTGGGGATAATTATTTTCATCATACCCGCAAAATTTTAGCTAAAATTACAGTGAGTAAGTCTCTAAAGGTGATTATACCTATCTTTTTAATGGAGTATCAAAATGACATTATGTTTTTTACAGTTGGTTGTTTGAAGATGACAACAGATTTTATTAAACTTGTTGTTACGTTTCAAACACAAACAGGAGACTTGCAACAGAAAGGTAGTTTTCAAGTAATAGCATGAAAGGAGCTAGAGCCAAATTTTAAACCATTATGTCACATGGGTTATGCTGACGTTGTACTGAATTATTGTTCTGACTCAGCAGGTAGGTCTTGTGTATATGAGAAATTATTTTATGGTTTAGAATAATGATCACTTTTTCCCCCAATAAAGATTCTTCTCCAAGGAGCTGAAAGTAGGAAAAATTAAGAAATGAACAAACCATCTAAATCAATATAACTCCATCAGTAAGAAAATCAGTTATCTTTATTATATGTTATTACTTATGTATAATATAAGCACGACCATATAAAAGAAGTTAGCAACAATTCTTAC
Source organism: Fulmarus glacialis (assembly GCF_000690835.1). Lineage (NCBI taxonomy): Eukaryota > Metazoa > Chordata > Aves > Procellariiformes > Procellariidae > Fulmarus > Fulmarus glacialis. The sequence continues at coordinate 34,709 of NW_009213611.1, forward strand.
AGCATTGTTCTAACTGTGGAGGATAACTGACTGTGTTCCTGCTGGTTCGGGGTGAAACGGTAGAGAATAGTGCTGTGTTTTGCCCCGTCTTATTTAAGATACAGAAGAAAGGCACTTTCTCCACTTTCTTTTTCCAAAGTCTTTTTTTTGACTGTGACCAAGGTTGTACCTGTCTCGTTTACAGTTTTAAATGCTACATGTATGTTTTTACCAAATACAGACGGATTTCCTGTTAAGCAGAATTTGGTTTACTATCATAGAAGATGCTGCTGAAAGGAGCATCTCATCAGATGCCTCTCAGATGAACCTCTAGGTCACTGTTTAACTTCCATTTTTTAAAAAAATGTCTTTGATGAAACTTACAGTTCTGAAGTTTAGAATGCAAATGAAAGAGAGACCTTAGCGACATTCCCGGTGCTGTTTCTCATATGCTCTTAGGTGATTGAAGGCAATGTTACAACATATTTTATGTCTGAAGGAACTTTTTTGATTTTCAAGGAAATGTCTTGTGTTTAGTCTAGCTTATGTTGTGTGTGTATTTTTCCTCATCTCTTATTTATATAGCCTTTCTGTTCACTTGCTAAAAGCACTTGATCATTTTCTGCCTCCAGAAGACGCTCTTGTTTTAGCAGGCAAAACATTTGACATAATGAAGAAGTAAATGCTGTGCTGGTAGATGATGATAGCCAAATCTTTTGTAGCCCATTATCATCTCTGTGGGTTTAGTTTACAGCCTAGAGCTGTTGGAACGTTGCAACAGTGGACATATTTTACAAACAGAAGGAAGGCTGAGTACTTCAGAATTATGATGTACTCACATAAGAGGCATCTTTTTAGCTCTATTAATGGTAAAACTAGATCAGTCTTCTAGTAACTGAATTTTCTTGCATTTAAATTCTGTCTTAAGCAGAATGGTTTTTATCCCATCCGTTATTTTAGCCAGGTTGTTAGGCCTTGTCTATTCATTTACACGTATTTGTTTTACAAGTTCTATGAGATATTTTATTTTTAGCTAGCTTCATCAAACAGGTTTAAACTGAAGTTAGCTTATCAAGGGAGTGATAACTAACTGTGAGTTAGCTTATTATCAATTCATATTTCCATTTCTTTTAAGAAAGTGAACTCTGCAGTCTGATGATTTTTTAATGGAATTTTAAAAATATTTATTGATGTGTAATTCCTGGCTCTTCAGGGCTCTGCAACAGCTGTCACCAACGTTGTTCTAAATATTGTCTATCAATAATTTTATTAGCTCATGAAGGAGGTTACAAATGAAGTGCATTTGTGTGAATTGCAGCTGTAATGTGACAGAAATTGAAGAAAACAAAACATTGCTTTGGTGTCTCAGAAGTAAAAAAAAAAAAAAAAATCCATAAGTAAACCAGCTAATTTCACTGTCTTGAAGTTATATTGGCTTAATATTGGAGAGTAATATTTCTGTATACAATAATAAGCAGTACTTCTAAGCAAGCAATTAAACTTTCTGATGTAGTGTTGTCTGTCTTCTGAAAGTGTAGTAATTTGATCCCTGTTGTTCTTGCGCAACTTTAGGAGCAGGGAACCATCGCTATTTTATGGGATACCTGTTCTTCCTGCTTTTTATGATCTGCTGGATGATTTATGGATGTATCTCTTGTGAGTAAATCTGGGGGTTTGGCTTTTTTTAATTGCTTATGAATACTTTGTTTATCTCCTGGTATGGATTTTTACAGATTTTTCCCTTATCAGATTTATGGATATTTTTATTCTGGAATTGAACTGCATATTAACAATTGACTATATTGGATATTTTAAGTTAGAAGATGGTGTTTTTCTTGTCCTAGATTTTTTTTCTTCATCACGGCCAAGTGTGTGCATATATCATGTATTCAAGGAGTTGGGAAAGGAAGAGAGAGAAAGTAAAACTATTTTGGCACATTGTCATTTTCTTATTTAGTTTAATACATTCTAATGTGGTCATTATGTTGATGTACAATAAACATATCTTAAATCTTCTGTATGGTTTTTGACATTTTGTTTTTTTCTATAGACTGGGGTTTCCACTGTGAGACAAGTTATGCAAAGGATGGATTTTGGACCTATATTACACAGATTGCTACCTGTTCTCCATGGATGTTTTGGATGTTTCTAAACAGTGTTTTTCACTTCATGTGGGTGGCAGTGTTACTTATGTGTCAGATGTATCAGGTATGGAAGAGCACTTTATTTGTAATGCTGAGTCTTGGGAGTGACATAAGAATATCAAACAGTTGCGTCATTTAAATTTTGATGTTCATTATGCAAGACCAAGCGTTCAGTCTCTCAGCCACGCTAGAGGAGGCAGGCATCTGTTGTCTCTGGATATTAGTCATCATTCACTTCTCATTCACGTGTGCTTTTTTTTTTTTCTGTAAGAGGTTAAAATACCTACCTCCTGCTTTCCATTGTCAGAATGACAAAAAGGCAAAACAGACCAGAGAAGGGCAATAAGGACTAATGGAGGATAAGATCTGTGGGTTGAACTTGGAATAATGCAGCATGTCATTAGCTGAAAGAGGGTGGTAACTTCAAAGGGGTTGCAATAATTTCTTACGCTGCTTCAGTGTGATTTGTGATTACATTCCTGTACTGTAATCTGACCAAACCCAAGTTTTTCTTTATCCTTTTTAAGGAAAGACAAGTCATGCTGAAAGCCTTTCAGTATAACTTGAAAGTCTTTCAGTATGACTTGTCATTAACGAACCGTGAGACTTACCAATTTAATCTTTCCAGAGATCCTGGAAATAAAAATCATCCTGTAAGGCATAGGTAAAAGCTTTCAGGAAATTTAAGTTTGTCCTCCTTTCTCTACAATATTCATCATTTACAACATACATCAATTTCAAAATCTTGCATATGTGAGTGAGAGCCATTCCGTCCTTTAGAAGTCTTTCCTGCCCAAGACAAAAGAGCAGAGGAACTACATGTATTGCAGGTGGCTTTCAAAGCAGTCTAACCCACCAGACTTCTATTGCAGAATAAGCACGTAACTTTCCGGAGAGCCTTCCATCATACTTTCATCATGATCCATTAAGTTCCCCATTGAGGATTCCTGTTAATAAGATCTGTGTACAGATGAATCTTTGAATTATGCCACTTGGAAAAATACATCTCATAGTATTTTGTGTCATATGTGTAATTAAGCAAAATAATTCTAGCATTTGACTTCTTCACTAATCCTGGAAAAATGAAAACCGAACACACAGTCATATTACTAAATTTCCTAAGAGTTTTACTCATAGAAAACTTAGGATTGTTCTTGACAAATCTCTTTGGAGTTTGCTATAATGATGGAATTGATAAAGATATTCTCTAATTTGCTTCTTTTCGTTTGCAACTGCACAGCCCCTACTCTTGCTGCTTTTTTTGGTTTTTTCCCCCTCCACCATAAAGTTTGGACTTGTCCTTGTTATTGAACAGGCCAGGGTTATTGTCAAAACACTACCTACTATCTTAGAAAAATAACTTAAAACCTTTACCTCCTATTTCAAAAGTTGGCCATTGAGAGCCCATTTATGTACATAGACATAAAACTTCACTGGGTTTCACGGAGGCGAAGAAAATGCTTGAGATACTAAGTACATCCAAATGAGGCAAGCCAGCCCAAACTTAACTTTTTCAATGTTCTTGCTTTTGTAACATGCAGCAGAGTTTACTTTTTATATTTCACTAGGAATTACAAGATTTTATCTTCCTGTAGTATAAAGCTGCTAGGGGAGTTCTCACATTTTTGTTTCCAATTACATCACATTACAGTAAACTCTGGTTTTACATAAGATACCCTTTTAGGCTAACATAGTTGGAAAGCTGTTACAGAAAATCATAGCCTTTGGGCCAAATGGTTCTGTAAAAAGGAAAAAACACAAGCAACAACAAAAATACCCAACACTTTTTTCTGGTCATCTTTCTGTCTTGTGGATAGAAATGTTATGTTACTGCAACAAAATTATAAATGGGGAAAAATATATTACTGGAGCTATAACCAGAATGTCAAGAGGAAAAAAAAGTGGTTCAAATGCTCTGTAAAGTAACTCCTGAATCTATTATTTACAGTACACTTCAGCTCACAATATAGTAAAGGCATCTCTTTATTATGAACTAAGAAGTCACAGTTTATTCAGTGATCAGATTTATTTCTGATCACTTTAAAAATTAAACCTTTTGCACAATCTGGTACAGCTTTGTATGGTGTTTTATGTTGGGACCTCATAATTTCCCTGGACAAAAATTCCTTCTTCAAAAGGAGGAATATAAAACAGTAAATTTGGTCCAGTCTGGCTCGTGCAGGGCTTGTTTGCATGTTTTTACGTAAGCTAAATTGCTTACTCTTTTTCCTGTCTTCAGATATCTTGCTTAGGTATCACTACAAATGAAAGAATGAATGCAAGAAGATACAAGCACTTTAAAGTTACAACCACATCTATTGAAAGCCCATTCAAGTAAGTTTTAAAGTGTAAACATATTTCTTATTTGTGTAGTCTTGCATACATTTGAATTGTGCAGCTTATTGAAACAGAACATAGCTAAATACGTTTTAAGTATTTTCACTGCTTGGAATGCTGAATCTTTCAGCTATTTTTGCAGTAAAACATTCTATCCAGTTAAAGGAAGTGATAAATGTTTTGTAGTGACTCTAGACAGGGATGCTTAAACACAGAAAAAATACTTTCCAGCAGTGGTCATATTTTGCTCTAGAGTTTATGGGGAAATAAATATCCTCTTTATAAATCAGATGCCCAAGCCAGAGGTAGTTGCTTATTGCCTGGTGTCGATGTTGACCTGGATCTTCACTTCCACACCGGGCATTTTCTCCTGATTGATATTTAATGTGCTGTTGAATTTGCTCTGTGCAGTAGCTCTCCTTGCTTTCTTTACTGTGAGAAAAGCGGCAGCATTTCCTTCCTGCTCAGGAGGAAGGGCATGGGCAAAGCTATTTGTGGGGAAGGGAGCAGGATGTACCAGGAACTGAAGTGGGTGTTGCATGGGTGAGACATGGACTTTTGGGTATCAGTATGTAAAGGGTAGGTTGGGATTCTGGTTTCTGTAGTGCTGAGGGTGCAAGTTGAGAGAGGGGCTTGGGGATGGTACAGCACCGGGATGGGAATATGGCACATGGAGCAGCTTACGGAGCCAAATCAGGAAATAAATGAAGGCATGAGGCTGGAATATTGGTGGGTAGAGGACATGTTACACAAGGGGCAGCGAAGGGACAGAAGCTTGTCTCATCCTGCTGCATATGCTGCGTCTCCTGTGGGAACTGCTGCTCCTTCAGGGGAACAGGAGATAGAAGTTCTTGTTGCAGTTTGATTTTGTGCTACAAGAGAAGTTTGTGTGATCTTTTTTTAATATCCTTCCATACAAAACTTCTAGTGAGTAGACAAGCATCTCTGTGCGGTTGCAGTCTTCCTACAGATAAAAGTTGTAACAAAAACAGTTCTTTTGCCTGAAGAACATAGGGCGGTGCACAGAATAGGAAAAAGATGCTGGTTTTATCCCCAAATCAATGTCACATTCACAAACCATTTTCACTGACATAGCTGCTATTATAAAAATGACTCCTGAAAATAACACCAGATGTCTAAAATAACTGACTTGGCATCACCTGTCAGATGAAGCATTGACATCAAGTAGCTGTCATCTCATTGTTGCTTAGACCTGTTCTTGCATATATCATAATACGACCTTATCTTCCTGAAAACTGTGATCTATTCAGCCTGCGTGTAATTAAGTTTAAAAAAGCCCAACATGTTGGTATTTTGATGTAGGTATCTTAAATAGTTGACAATTAATTGATTCAGCAGCAGAAAGCACTCGAATAGTTCATTTAATTCAGATAATGCTTTCTTAATTTTGTGCTGTCTAGGGACTTAATTGATCTTAGATCTGCAGCTGGTGAACCAGTATGTATGACAGAAATAGACATTAATAAAAATGGAAATTATTCTAGGAAGACATTGACTTCATACTGTTTTGTCTTGCATCCATCTGTACACTGCAACTTTCCTTTTAGAAAGGGATCTGAATTACCATGCTATGCTACATGATGGTGCACTGCCAATAACATGTTACATTTCTCCATACAGTTTTGGTAGATAGTGGAAAAAATTAGTGTCTTGGTTGTGTCCAAGGATCAAACATTCACCAGTCTGGTGACTGCTGCTTATTTCAGAACTTGCTCATCAGCAAGCACTAAGATAATTCTTAACTGAATTGGTTTTCTACAGTTGGGAACTTAAAGGGTGAAGAATCGAATTTGTAGGTAGACAAAAAATGTTGTACTTTGTTAGATGAGCTATGATACTGCTTGCTAACCTGTTTTTTTGTTTTGTTTTTAGCCATGGATGTATAAGGAACATTATAGACTTCTTTGAATTCAGATGCTGTGGTCTTTTTCGGCCTGTTATCGTGGACTGGACAAGGCAGTATACAATAGAATATGACCAAACTTCAGGATCAGGGTACCAGCTAGTGTAGCACCACCTTCATCCTGTGAGCATATCATATCTGAGTGGTGCCTGAAAAATTTTCTCTCTCTCTCGAATCCGCATCCCTTGAAGAGTAGCATGCTATGTGTAGGGCTGATGATGAATCTTAAAGTACCTTCTCTTCATCAGAATTTTATTAACAAAAGTAAAAATGGACAGAATAAACTGCCAAACCTGATAAGGAAGAGGAGGAAGATGAAAAAGGGATTTTAACAGTTCTTAACATGAGAATTATTCGCGACAGCATATTCACAGTATTTGTTGTTGGGGGTTTTATTTAAGGTCTTTCACAATGGAGCATAAGATTATTGAAGTATTGACATAAGTAGCTACGTTGTGCTGAGCAGAAAAATTTATTTCCCGATATGAGTAATTCCACTGAAACAAGAATCTAGAATACGAAACTAAATTTCATGATGCAGAGTTCACTGATCGCTATGTTGTAGTTCCTGTAATGTGACTTTTTAATACAGATTTTTCTGTAGTATTATGTACATTGAAAAATGTGCTTTTCAGTACTGTTATAAACATCATGTGGTGGGAATCCCCTGTAACGTGTTAAGTTATAGCAGTAGGGCATGTCAGATAATGTTGAGAAAAAATGTTGCCCACATTTTTTGGTGATTGTTTTTGCCACCAGTTAGTGGTACAACTAAATACTTGTAATAACCCTATTCTGAGATTATATAGTCTGAAATAAACAATTGCGCAAATAAGGAAAGCTCTTCTGTCAAAGTTAAAGCCCTGCTTAAATGCATGATACACCTGTAAAACTAGATTACAGTATATAATGTTCAGGAAAAAAGTGGGAAAAATTCATTATCTTTGAAGTAATTGTATAAGCAACTTACAAACTAGCAATGTTTCAATATTAGGTTTCGTCCTCATACAGTACAGTGTAGTGTAATTGGAGACATGTTGGAAGAGAAATTGCATAGGGGAAACCACAGATGTGAAAGCAAAAATCTCAATTATAAAAAGAAAAGATAGTTTTAAATTGAATGCAACTGCAGAAGAAGAACCCAAAGTTGTCTGAAATGCTTATTTTGTTTGGATGTAAAATAGTGGAAACCAAACTTTAAAAAAAAAATTTAAAAATCCCCATAACAGCACGCGCACACAGAAAATGTAACGCAACGTTCTGAAGAAGATGGTGTATTGGCTTGTGGAAATCACCCTTAATTTCTTTTTTTTTTAAGTTCTCATGCTACAGATATGTTTGGAAGGTAAGGAATGATCTGAAATTGCATTCCAAAGGGGCTTTTCTTGAATGTGATGCACTGATTTTTGTTATGGTGTTTTCATATACTCATAGTGAATTGTTCACTGCTTCCTTAACTATTGTTTACAGAGAGACTGAGAATCAGGTTAGTTCTCTTCTAAGTGCTGTAGCAACCCAGTGGTTCGAGAAACCTGTGAGGGGAGTTTGGGGAGGGACCTGAAAGCAGATGTCTGAGACTAGTGTAAAGAATGTGTATCTGTATATAAATAATTTATCAAACAGTTTTCTCTCTGTGAGTGTGTGTTTAGTGTATTTAAAGCTGCTCATTTTCATTTTATTCAACCAAAAAAGTGTAGGAAGATACCTAATGAGCTTTTAGTGATGTTCAATATTGCTGTTAATAGGCATTATGCCCTGCAAATTCACTGCATGTTTGATGCTTGGCAAAATTAGCTTTTTCTGTAATATGCAGATTACAGGTAATAAAGCAATCTAGTGGTATTCCCAGCCCTTGCCTTAGTAAGAGGAGCAGTGAAACTGTAAATAGTTGATGTTCAGTATTTGCAAGTAAACATTTTTTCTGTAGTTGTTCATTGATCTCAAGACACACACTTAGTTTGCAAGTACCAGATATCAGGATTTACAGAAGTGCAGCATTAGAGTACTTGAATGTTTAATACTGGAAAAATCAACATCGTCTTGGACGCAGTTTTAATGGGAGAGGTTTGGGTGTAGGGGTGGCAAGAAGCTTTTGCTATTTTTGTCAGACAAAATTTATAATCCTAACGAAGACACATTCTGTTTCAGTGAAAACACTTGACATCAGTTACTCATTTTTTTCTAATCAGAAAAAAGCATGAAGACTTCACAGTGGTGTTTATTTTAGTCACCAGTAATGTTCTGCATATTTGTTCATATTTTTTTTCACATTTCTGTTGGGGGTCGGTTGACTTGAAGAACTTCAGTCCACTATTAAATATTGCCTAACACCAGAAGAGCAGTTCAGTAACGTGATACAAGTTTTGGTTTTAGTTGCCCAGTAGCATTAACTGCCATGAATTGTGTCATGCAGTCCATGTCAAAAATGTTTGCAAAAGAGGAGGTGATCTTTGGTAATATGTGGTGAATTCTGCACTATTTACTTGTTAACAGCTCTCTGGTAACAGTTTTGTTGAGACCTGCAGAATTTGAGCAATAGTAAGTAGTTGTGAAAATTAACTTGCATATATGGATTTGGGATGTATGAAGTTTCCAGTGCAAAATGTAACTTGTCTTGAGTAACACTGAATCTTCTTACGTGAAATCATAAAATCAAGCAGGGGGGAGCCAACTATGCAGCGTTTATCTGTCATCAAAATTCACTTGTTGAACCAAAACTGCATTGCTTCTGAAACTTAACAAAGCTGATCCAGACCAACAGCAGATCAGACCAACTTAATCTGACATAGGTAGAATAAATGGGAATTTTGTCTTGGCCCTAAACATGTGCTGTTTCTTTGCAGGTTTCTGTATTCTTTGATGTCCGCCAGATTTTTTTTCAATTACTGTGTAAAACAGCATCACTACATTTTAAGCTATGGATTTTTTGGTATATTCTTTATTTATAACTGTGCCAAGTATTATTTTAATACTGTCGAGATCTTGATGTATTACATTGTGAACAAAAAAATCTGTAAAATGTTTAATAAATTAGCTCTCCTTACATAAATTAAATCTGTTAAATTTTGTAAGTTATTAATCAAATAAATATTGACTCTTAGATGCAGTGTTTGTCTTGACTTGGGATGTGATTTCACACAGTGTTGTTTCTGTCCAATTTCAGAAGCTGTATCGTGAGAAAATAGCTGGTATCTTGCATCTTATTTTAGTAAAGTCTTTCCAGAAAGATCTACATGTCTTAAAGGTAGCATGCACCCAATCCTGTGCTGATGTGAAATCCTGTGAACTACTACACTGGGTTTTGGTAAAGTACACCTTTGTGTACTACCAATTAGAGCTACTGTTCACTAATTAGATACTCCTTTCTTTTGAGCAAAGCATGCTGGCAAGGTAACATTTCTTAAGGGAGAATTCATTCTAGGGAACGTTTCAGGTGGTCAAAAAATGTACATATTTAATGACATTGAAGGTATTCTGAGGGTAAACAAGACATACACATAGGGCTGGTAGGTATGACCAAGATGTGTGCTTCTAGGTGGCACTTGCAGGAGACAGAATACCTTGACACTTCTGGTCCGTTCTAAAGGTTGGATTTTGAGTAGAAACAAGGTAACCATCCAAGCTGGAATTTAATCAGGATATTTATAGCCAGCAATATGTATTAAAGGATAAGGCTAGGACTTAAGAGCACACCTAATGGGGAGAAAAAAGTCTGTTTTCTGCTGGATGTGGGTTCAATATTGATACTGATTGAGAATTGTTGCTGCTGTTCTCCCCGAGGCAATGGTTCTGGTGAGGCTGGGCCCAAGCTCGCCTCTGCTGACCACCCTTTGAGTTCTCTGGTAAAGATCAGGGAAGGTACTTTCTTTTGTAAAAAAGACATTCTGTGCAGAAGATCTCCATCAGAGATTTGCAGTGCTCCATCAGAGCAGTTGCTGCTCTTGGGAGGTACGGGTGGGCTCCTGATGACTTGAAAGCTGGTTACTTGGTTTGTTTTATTTGGAAAGAAGCTTGCCCTCCGCACCCTCATTATGGCTTGATTAGAGTTCACTCCTTCGCGCTTCCCATGAGCTGCCTTTAAGTAAAATCACGGGTTTTTTGCTATGAAAGCAATGTTTACTTGTGAATGCTTGCATTTGGATTTTATCCACTATGGAGATCAGTAAAAATTGCCAGGCTGAATATATTTGCAGTATCTTACAAACTCAGTGCTGTTATCTTATAAATTTAGTGCCATATTCACATTGCCTCCAATCCTACATACTACTTAAGCTCTCCAGATCATGAAGTCAGAGTACTTTTGAGAACCAATCTCTCCTGGAATGAGGGCTCCAAACCGAGACTAACTCAAAGTTGTACTCCAGCCTGGACTGGAATATTCATCAGTGCTTTGCTGCAGCTGAAAAGTTGACCGTAACCAAGTGAAAGCACTTCAGTGTAGGGTACTCATTTCTCTTGACAAGTATATTGTCTTTATGGTTACAAGTTTTCTTTTTTCCTTCATTCCTTTGGTTTTCCTGTCATTAAATAAGTTGTTGGGATGTAGAACAGTGCGGAGCTGTGAGTTGCTGCTATAACGCCCTCCAGGAAATGAAAGGAAAGCCCTTGATTTTTAGCAGTTTAAATCACTTCTGATCGCTGCTTCTGTTCATTTTTCTAAGAATTGAAAGCTCTTTTTTATAGGCAAATGAACAATATGTTAGATGCCCGTTTTTGTCAGCATAAATCGCACCTGCCAGCTGTGCTAACGTGGCGGGTTTAGATCAACTACAGTAGCTACATCAACTAATGGGGAGCGGTTTCATCTGCCCAGTAGTGTGTCAAGAGCATTATTTTGCTTTCTGTCTATCCAACAGTGCTAGTCAACAATTTGTAATGCTGTTCCTGAGAAGAGGAAGCACTTCCATCAGGTAACGAGGCTATGGAAAGAGGATGTTGTCACTGTCTTCATGTCCTTGGCTGCTGGAGCCTGGATACTGCTTCTAAGTTACAGCTGTCCTTGCTCACATTGGAAGAGTCAGAGGGGATCAACCCTTCCTGCATAAAGTGTCAAGTTGGCAAAGGAGAAAAGTACTTTACTTTTTTTTTAGGAGAAAAGTATTAGGATCGTCAGTATGAGTAGCAGGACCAAAGGTTTCTGCCCAGGTTTCCTGGGCTGTGCTGTTTCTTTCTGTCTCGCTTCCACCTGAAACCGTGTGCTGCTTCTGCCTTACTGTTTTCTTTTTCAGTTGTAATTTTTCCCTCCCTGTGAACTGTACAAGCTCTTGGCTCACATTTTGAGCCAGCTGTCTGTTCTTCCTCATACCTACGTTGTTCCTTTGTGACCTGTACAAAATGCTCTTTGTGTATTGACTAGTACATATTTTTCTAATAAGGCTTTTGGCTTGCACTGCTTCACTGCCTCAGACCGCAGTCGTAGACGTTGCTTGAAACTCTGCCTTCGACCGCATTTTATTGTAGCGTTCACCAAAAAGTATCAGCCTGCTTCCCAAACCAGACAGAGTTTCAAATCTCATCTTTTCTTTAACTAACTTCTGTTGGGCACGATGACAGCTGAAACTAAACCTCGCCCTTCACCCCAGAACACCACGTGGGTTGTAGCCACCGGCACGGAGCTCGTGCCTCCCCACAAAGGTGGTCAGCCTCTAGTGAAGCCCTTGCTGTGCAATAGCATGCCCTTCACGGGAAGGGATGGAAAGGCATTTCTGCAACTGCCTGTTACCTGCTGAGGCTCAGGCGTGCTCCTCTGAGGCACAGTTTGTGCTTTTAAGAGGCGTAGATGCCCGGGTCTCACGTGCCGCCTCCTTACTGTAGGCCACAGGAAGCCTTTGCAAAAGGAGCTTGGCAGAGGAGCCTGAGCACACTGGTGAAGGTTTGCTTCAGGTGCTCAAGAAACTTAGGACTAATAAAAAAACTAATAAAAATATTAAAAAAAAAAAAAAATCACGAAGCTGCTCATACTAAATGCTGGTTACTTGCAGAAAAATAAGGCAAGTTGCCTAAAACTGGGTGATTTTTGCATAACCGTTTTAGGCTTAAGTACCTCATTCTCACATAATGCCTTTGGGGGTGCTGGTCCTGGGTCTCCTGTTGAGGAGGTGACTCCCATTTGCTTCACAAGAAGTGCAATCGCAGGTGCTCAGGCCTTGCAGGCTTGTGTTGGGAGCTGCTCCAGCCCCTATAAGAAGCCAAGCTCTTCTGTGAACTTTCTACTCAAGATCTGGCCAAGGCAAAAGTAATTGTCTCCTAACTGTAGACCTTTATTAGCAGCAGTTCCTAAAGAGTTATGTTAGCAGAGTCAAGGCCCCTTACTATTACGGCTTTCACCCAACTGGTGTGTTTGCACAGAGTAGATCTACACTGCATTTGATGTGTTTAACTACAATTACTCCTTGCCCATCAACTTGAGTTCAAGTCACGTTTTCTACCAGAGTGTTTAAAGACAGAATTTTATTCTGCTCCGTTGTTGTGCTGCAGCTACTTTGTCAGATCCTATCCTCAAGAGGCTGAAACCCTCCACCATCTTAATTAATTAAGGGTCCTAGCACTACCAAGAAAAGGTCAAAAGCTGCTCTTAAACCTGAGTTTGATGTGATAGTCCAGAGCTTGGTCAACTGTCAAGTAGGAATGGTATTAATCTGCAGCTGTCTTGGTAGAGTACTCCTTCTGTGCAGTAAGTCCTGTGCATAACACCTCAATACCAAAGCAGGTGCAACCCCGCAAAATACTACAATGAAAAAGGTTTGTTTTCCATTCACTAGAGACTCTATGGCAGAGACAGACAGCCATTTAGGGACACAGCTACTTATAATCTGTCACTGCACAGAGTGGTAGATTAGGATTTACTACTTCTGTGCAGTGAGCGGCTAGTTGCCTTGCACATGCATATGATGGTGTGATACTGGAGGACAGTCCCTCACCTCTGACGGCCATGACCAGTGCTATGCCTTCAGTCACGCTGGGCTTTCAGTGAAGCTCTGCACCAAGTCCAGAGCATCATATCTCCACTCCTGTACCCCAACAATACTCCCCTTACTTACCTTGTATTGCTCACAAAGCATGTAACAGTTGGCTTTAGGATATATCAACAAGCAAAGCTTTATTGAATTGATAATCGGTACTACAACTGTTACAGTGTGATACACAAAGCAAGGAAAAAAAGCAGTGCCTTTTTTTTTTTTAAAAAAAAAATCATCTGCTGAATGTATGCCCAAGCACTACAGCAACTAGTATCTGTTTCACAGTAGTTAGTAACATTTAGGAAACTCTCTCATTTCTTGTAGCAGGATCTCAGCAGAGCAGTAAGGGGTTTTGAGCCGAGCCTCCTCACTGGGCGTGAACGAGGGCGCCCGCTCCCTGGCCGTACCCAAATCCCTTGGGGCCAAAGTTCTTCGCATAACAACCTGCAAGAAAGATGAACATGTAGTAGCTTAGGCTTCTGGCTCGTTAATTAAGAACAGCACTGTCTAGGCTAAGCCCCTCAGCTGCTTCCCATTAGTCACCCATCGGAAGCAATGCTTAGAAACATTTTGTTAAGCTTCGTAACTGCCATGACTGAACTCAATAGCCACGGCTGTTCAGTCCGTGCAGCTCCCAACCTACTCTGTGAAAGCAATTCATACATCGGTTCTGTGGGTAGGTATCTGTTAAGACATACATTGTCATCAAATCACTGTGTGGGTCAAGTTTATATCCATGATACCATGCAAGAAGGCATGGCAGGATGCTTGCTAGCTTGTTCCCTTACTCTGATCTGCTTTCTGACCCACGCAGAGGACACGGGCTGCTGCTGCATTTCTCAGTATGTAATGTTTTGCTTGATGCAGATGTAAGCTACGTCAGCAGCTTCAGTAATATTCATTTCATTTCTCAGGTCTATTCCTATGACTTACAGAGCACTTCCATCTTGACAGAAGCCTGAAAGTTTCTTATATCAGGAATAAATTCAGCATCTGTCCTTGTAACACACTACCTTGAACCATAAACAAATGATCTTTGTTTCTTTCCTCACCTTTACAATAGATTTCTCCCTCTTTTTCAGTTAGGGTTGTAGATTCTAGGCTTTTTCCACACTTGGCACATCGAAAGCAGTTTTTGTGCCATGGCTAGGGGGGGAAAAAAAAAAGAAAAAAGAAAAAAAAAAGATAGTTAAAATACACAGAATGCCTGAGTTGGTAAAAAAATGCATTAACTGGAGATGCTTGCATCAGTACTGTTTATACATGACTGATGCAATAAAAAACAGTTTAAGCGCACCAGTAGCAGACGAGAGCGTCTGCATTTCTGCGAGTGGCCCAAAGCGCTGAATTCCACACAGCATCCTGCTCAGGGCAGCATTTTCAAAGATTTGGGCTTGCTCTAATCAATTCACAGCAGATCTTGGCTCTCTGTAGCGAGTCAGACAGCTGGCAGACTGACACACAGTTTTACACGGTATTTTCAGAGAACATCCCCTTTCTGCCAAAACATTCAGCCTCTATCATAAGCTGCACACCACAAGACTGTCGCTCTTCTGGGGGGAAAGCGCTCCCGTAGTCTGCTTTAAGTCTCTGGCACGAGACGATATTGAAAATATCTGAAATCCACGGTGTGTGCTCATCACCCTGCATTTCAAGTGCTTTTTGTTCAATTAAGTTGATTGATTTGACTATTTCCAATGCTAAGAAATGCAATTTGAAGGTAGCTCTGCCCCGCAGTTGGTTCCCTGCTGGAACCCACATAACATACCTTGCTCACTTTCAAGTCCACGTAGCAGGTACAAAACAGCACACGCAGTTCCTTACCTTTCCAGCTCCTATTACTTTCTCTGCCGCATACACAGAATCGCCACACCTAGAGCATTTCTCTGCCCCTCCGAACTTCTGAGCGAATTTTGAAGTGTTTGGATTTGTTGTGGGACGGTGGGGAGAGGGCGTGCTGAAAGAAACGGGACATTTGTTGTCTTTACTTTTTTACTAAATGACCTCTTGCTCTTCTTAACAACGCTAACAGAGCAGCATCCAACACACAGTACAGAATACAGTACTTTTGCAAAACTGGAGAAGTAAGTTACCAGCAAGTCTATCCAATTACACTTGGTAGGAAAAAAAAAACCACACACCACACCAAGAAAAGAAAGGCCATGCTTCTAACGATAAAAAGAAGCTACTGTAAAAGCTAGCCTTATGAGCAGCCTTCACCTTTTCACTTCTCTAGAAGTGCTGAATTCTGTATCAGGACATGCGTTTATCAGATAGTAACCTACAAATAATTCTGTTAAATTCCTGTCGCTGATCATAATCTGGAACCTGAACTGAGCACTGAACCTGGCTGGAGAGCATACATCATATAAACGTCAAGCAGTAATTTGGGAACTTGCATGAAGCAAGTTGTGAGGCATACCTCAGCTTCTTTCCACATGCTTTGCTTTACAGTTGGAACTTAATCAGACTAGGAATGTTTACTATTTAATAGGCCTTTTGGTTTTGGCTATAATTAAGCACAAATGGATCTTCATTTGCCAGTTAAAAATTCATTCTTCTTGTAGCCCCAGATTCTCAGCTCCCCGAATCCATCCCTGCCAGAACCTGTTGAACATTTGCATTTGCAGCTTATTTAGGAGAGTGACTTGAGACCTACAGTCACCTCTGCGGGCTCGTGCAGAGCCATCAGCAGCTCCGTAATCCAGTCCCCTATGGCTCATGCATAGGGTTAGTGCATCTTTACTTGTGCTAACTCCTGCTTGTTCGGTGCCTACTCACAGTCACCAGTGGAAGCTTTGTGCGCTGCAGGTTAAATGCCCTGCATTCGGTTATACTCGGGTATTTGCAGCATTTCTATTCCAGACAACATGAACTAAACAAAATCCAGCCTGAAAGACTCCTCTGAAAACAGTGCTGAAGGACAAGGGTCACACACCCCGCAACTCAGTTCACTCACCTCTCAGGCTTGATGCCTAGTCTCTCTCCCCTGTCCATGTTCAGCGTGCCTGCCCCTTGGCCGTATCCGTAACCTTTTGGGCCATACTTTTTCCCATAGCAAGATTTGCAGTAAACTTCAGCATCATGAATCGCTACAGTTGTGCTGTCCAAGTTCTTCCGGCAGACCACTGGAGGGAAAAAAAAAAGTTAAACTGCCTTAAGGGACCATTTCCATCAGCACATGTAGTAAGCCAAAAATCAAGTGAGAAGTGATGTTATGGGTTTCCCTGTCCACAATTCTTCCTATTAGGTTGCGGGACTGCCAGAGATTAGAGGGAGCAGGTTGTCATTTGAATTAGTGAATTATGCTTAGCCCTATAAAGGGCTCTATTCCCTCCCACCTCTTCGTGACCGTGACATTTAAAGCCTGGAAACTTGCTGTGGTTTGATGAATGAGGCTGCTCAGAAACACAGATAGTGCAGTCAGCAGTTTCCCTTGACAGATGCCATACAGCGTGAAGCAAAAGCCTATCGGTGCAGAAGAGCCCCTGTCCTGCCCTTTTGGCCAGGGTGGGGCTGGGAAAAAAAAATGCTCAAGGTTTTCCCCCTGCCTCAGTGCTGCTTTGGGGCAGCGTTGGGACTATTTCACAGCTGTCACTGGAGGGGCTGTGCTTTTCTGGCATTCCTACATTGTCCTTCAGCACAATGCAAGCACTCTGCTCAAGGTTACAGCAGAAGGCAGAATTATTTCCTTCTTAAACCTTCTTTTGTATCCCAACTGGCACGCTCTTTCCATCTGCAACAGCATTATGCCCGTGATAAAGAATTTGGGGAGGGAAAAAAAAAAAACCAAGAAGCAGCCTCATGAATTTTTTGTTTAAAAAGAATTTTAAGGTCTTCAAAATACAGGGTGACCTTTGCTTATGGCATTCGTTAGCTCCAAGGTTCTTTTTATAAGGCACAAATATCCAATAAGTAAATCGACTAATGCATGTTTGTTAAGTCTACAGACTTTAACCCCAACAGAACTATGCACTAAGGAAAAGCAAATACTCAGACACACTAGAGCCATTGTTTGACTGTAAGTTCCAGGTTTCTTTTAATAGAAACTCCCATAAAAGGCTGAAAATGAGGCAGCCAAGACATCTAATCTTTTCTTTTGTGACTGCTGTAGAGCTAAGGGAAAGGAGCGTAGGTGCGCCGAGGCTCACACGCCAGCACAGCGCGCTGACATTATGCTGCAGACTAACAGCAAACTAGTTCGAGAGGGTCAGTGGTAAACTGTGGCTTATATGAAGAGGGCTAAACCCGAGCTCTGCCCACAGGTATTAAACACCAGCAAGAGGGACAAAACAGTACCTCATGTTTGTAATAAGGTAAAATTCTCTGATTCGGACAGACAGGCTGCCTGTTTGCAAAGCAGGAGCCTCCGATTCACAGCGACCCTTTGTTCCCTTCATCTAGGCAGAGGTCTTTTCAGCAGAGAAAGCAATTTTCAATGCCTCGCTGGGCTTGTTGGTTGGACTGGAAAATAATGCTTTGGACTCCTTTCATCTGAAATAAACCACAGGCCCCTGTGCCAAGAAAGTCTAGGCTTTCGGCTGTGGTAAAGCATCAACAACTCGGCTGTGCTCAGGCACGTTGGTGTCCCAGTCTGTGCGGGACTTCAGGGCAGGGGTTTGGTAACTGTTCCTGCAGCTGCTGCCAGCCCCGGGACCACCGGGAGAAGTCCAGCTGAGCTCAGATCAGTGCAAATGGGGCTCTGCCGCTGGGCTTTCTCCTCTGCATGAGCAACACTTAAGCCAGGTTTCCAACCTCAAGATCTCTTAGACTCCTGATGAGAAGGCTGGGAGGCGGGCAAACGGAGAGAGGGAGAAAAGCATGATGTGCTCTGCTTTGGGAGGTGCATCCCACCCCTCCCACACTGGAGAGGTAGGATAATATCTCTCTAGGAGACAACCTCTCCCTTCGGCACCGCCAGGCCCAGGAAGCACAGGGGGAAGCAGGAGTCAAGCCCAACACGTGATGGACACAGCCATCTCTGGCCGCTGCCATTCCCTGTGCGTCACGGGTGCCAGCTGAGCCTTGGACATCTCAGCGGACCAGCACCTTGCTGTTGTGACCCCCCAGCTATGCCAGGAGAGGTTTTGCAGGGGAGCGGGAGGGGAATACTTACTGCAGAGGAAGCAGCACCGGTGGAAGCTCCTCCCGTCGCACTGCACCTCCTCGGCATGGTAGACGGTGCGGCCACAGGCGCCGCATTTGTTGCCGCCTCCCCAGTTCGGCATGGTGGCTCTGCACGCCCAGCCAGGCGGGAGGGGAGAAGGGGAGAGGTTTGTTAACCACGGTGTCCTCTACCACCCCAGCTCGAGGACAGCTGGGGAGCTGGGGTTATAAGCTCCCCTAAAGCAGGTCTGCGAAGTTTGTATATCAGAGCACACGCCTGCAATTTTACCAACTGTTTAAAAACGTGACCTTCCACGCGTGAGAAGTTTTTGTGATCAAATCAACTTCTCAGCCCTTCAGATCCCAGACCAGACTTAAAAGCTTAGGCGGGCTCTCTACGGCTATTTGTAAAAGCAGATGGACTGGCAAGGGGAACAGAGGCTGCTGCTGCTGAACAGCAAGAAAAACAGAGACGCAGTCCTCACGAGACGTGTCCTCCTGTCCCTGCCTGGGGTTTTGAAAGTTACATAAATTGGATATGCACAAATTACAGTTTCACACACAAGGGCTTTACTGTACCTTGAGTGAACACCCCCCCACATGGATATAATTTCAGTTTCTATGCTTCATTAACGCTGGGCCTCTCGTCTGATGGAAGCAGACCAATTGTGCCAACAACGGCATTTTGTTTTACTGCAGGGCCTATCATTTGGGATGCAGTACAAGCCAAAGTTCACCTCACCGGAGAACCACTTATTAGGGCTGTAGGGACATTCTGAACTCCTCTGAGAGGAGTTCAAAGAAATTTAAGGGGGATTATTTCCCGGGGACTCCACCGCTATTGCATGAACTGTGCCTTTACCAGAGAGGTATATGAACCAAACCCACCCACTCAAGGAGCCACTTCAAAATAAAGTAAAACTCCCTCTGATGCATTACTTGCAATGGACACTCAGAAGGCTAGCGGGGGGGACAGGCACCATCACCCATCATGTCAAACTACAACCTTGGGAACAGTCTTGTACGTTAAGCCAGAAGCAGCAATTGTCCCATCTCAAGCTGAGCTGCCCCCTCCCCAGCTCCCCTGCGCTCGTGCCATCGCCACCACCAGTTCCCACCCAGCTCGACTGGGAGCTCCTCCTGCTCCTCCCATTAACCGTCCTGGGTTAAAGCACCAAAGCAGAGCACTGCCAGCCACCTTCAGCTTTTCTGGGGCTTCCCTCCTCCCGCCACAACCACGAGCTAACACAGCGGTGTTTGTTGAAGGCTCATCTCCCAGTCATCGCTCAACTCGCGACCATTGGTTAATGCTGGCTTGCTCCCCTGCGGCTCACCACCTGAGGACCACCTCTCGTAAGCACGGAGGCCAACACCAGCCAGAGAGAAGGTTATCGATTCAGTGAGTCTAACCCAGTGGAGCTGCTCAGGCCTCACCACCCCCCCAGCTCCTTACCAACCCTTGTTTCAGACAGGGTTTCTGGGCGAGGACCATGGGTTTGCCCACTGGAAGCCCAGAATACACCTCCTGCCACCCCACCCCACCAGCAGCACCATTCCCTCCCAGCAGGCTCCCCACAGCAGCACTGCAGTGCGGGTCTGCTATCAGGTACGGAAAGAAGGAAGGAATTTGTCAGGAGCTTCTGACTTCTCTCGGCACAACTCACCTTCAGTTATCCTTAGAAGCTCTCCTATGCTGGCCAGACAGGGAGAAGAGACACGCGACGGCATCCCCACGCAGCGCCCACAACCTGCTGCCTTCAGTCAGCTTTGCTGCTCATCCCTCTGAGCCAGAAGCAGAGGACTACCAATCCCCAGTTGTCCCCCTGGCCAACACAGAGGAACTGGAAGCGCCGCCATGACACAGGGAGCCAGAGAGGAGCGTGTGGCTTCACGATCCCCTTTCTCTACGGGGCTCTCACCGACGTGTGGGAGAGACCTCAGTGCAGAGAGACCCTTGGAGGGGTCTCGTGGGCACCTGGCCGCTGCCTCGCGCTCTCCAGGCAAGGTAGAGCAGACTCGTACATCACATCTCAGAGCAGCAGTTTTGGCTAAGCCTGAATTAAGCAACCCACCTTGTTAGTGCTGCTAAAACAAGCCTCCTGCCCAAGCAGCCTGACCAGTAGTTTGGCAGTTTTAGGGATGCAGGGAAGGTTGCGTGGTTCCCAAGTAAGACATGCTGCCAAGTAGCTGCTACAAGACCTTTGTCCAAGACAAGCAGACAGCCATTCATGGCATGTGGGAAAACAAGATCAGTTTATTAACCTAAATTGGGGCATCTTAGGTACATTCCTAAGCAAAGGCTTAGGAAACTTCCTCGGAGTGGCTGAGCAGTGCCATTTGCACACTGACACTAATTACTGAAATATCCCTTTGTTTAAAACTTCCACAGGATTAGCACCATTACTGCTCCATGGTTTAGCACTAATACCCTGACCGAGCTCATAAAATTAGTTTTATGACATTTCCCACTTTGCCTTTGTCATTCTTGGCACAACTGTAGAGTCTAAAAATTAAGATTCCATTTCTTTTATTCAAGTGCTTGGCTGTGCTACCGCACAGCAGCTGACATCAATCATGGCGAAGAATATAGGCTGCACAAAGCTTTGGAAAAGGAATGCATGGACTGGAAAAAAAAAAAAAAAAAAGGAGAAGAGATTCCTTTCCACTTTGTATGCTTTCCAAAACGTAAACGGTATTCGGTACACGAACTACGTCTGTCTTTTCCTCTCACCATCCCCACGCTCACGTTCTTTTGTGCATTTACACGAGTCTAAATTATTTTAATAATTTTGTAAACAAACAACTATTTAGTTTCCATGCACACTAGAGCCGAGGACCTGGATCAGGCTTCCAGCTTTGCCCCGGATTTCCCATGTAGTATTGGGCAACATGAGGTGCAGCCCCACCCCTTCTTCCCAAGGGAGACAAAGTATAAGATGATCTGGCAACCATTAGTTGACTCAAATCTTCTGATAAGGGCTCTGGGAATTATTAAGTGAAAAGCAAAAAGGAATCGGAGTCAGTACTTCAAGGTGACCTTGGTCTCTTCCACAGAAGATATCTACATTTATCCTCCCCATAATGTTCCCATGACGGCTTGCGTGGGAAGAACGGCAGTATTTCTTCAATTACCCAACAGCAAGGGCTACCCTGCGGCAGCGGTGCCCAGAGGGCACCTAAGGGGAAGAGGGCTGATGACTCGAAGAAGCTCTGCAAGCAGGACAGTGTACAAGCCTGTGCTCCTGCCCACGAGCCGCTCCCTTCGCACCACCCAGGACTTCATGTGGCCCCAGTCTCCTTTGAGAGCTCCACAGGTGGCAGATTCAGACTTCCAATCCTGCATTAAGCCTTCCCTGCTCCCTCAAGACTTTTTGGCTAGTTCAGGCAGGCCTTCAGGGAGCTCAAGAGCAGTAATTAAACATCCAGATGATCTCACTACCAGTACCAACAATTTTGACTTTCAATTGCGGGTTTGTGGGCAGCTACTGTCCTCTAATAAGAAAATCCTGCCTTCTGCTAAACTGGTACCCAGCCGAGAGGAGAGCACGTTATTCAGCTAGCATTCTCCGAAACACCAGTGACAAGCCACGGCAACTGCAAAGTCCTTTCCAACCCGTTTGTTCACGGCAGGTTTAAACACAGGAAACCTAACTCAGCCCCAACACCGGCCCTGAGGAATTTCAGGCTACCCAGCTATCCCGCACTGCTTTTCCAGCGACCCGCTGGGGAAGC